>NW_026697249.1:0-33307 GCF_030435755.1 Ochotona princeps | reverse complement strand
TAAATGGAGTTGTTCTCCCACAAGAACCACTCGGCTGATCCTTCTTCAATATGCCCTTCACCAACATGCAGTGTTTCCTTGATTGAATTAGCTCTCACACCAATATTTGCGTCTAGAGCCTTTGCATTGAGGGCTATCTGAAAACGGCTGTGGCGCTGAAGTTGCCTGTGAATGTGGAGTTGGTGGCATGTGAAACCCGCATGTGGAGCATTCGTTTGTGTGGGATGCTCTACCAGGTTCATTCCTAGATAATGCACTCAAAGGGCACTAAGCATAGAGTGTGAAAACTGAGTTTCCTTGAGAGCTGCTTGGAAGCCTGATGGTGTGTGAAGTTAGTGAGCAAATGGAGTTGTTCTCCCACAAGAACCACTCGGCTGATCCTTCTTCAATATGCCCTTCACCAACATGCAGTGTTTCCTTGATTGAATTAGCTCTCACACCAATATTTGCGTCTAGAGCCTTTGCATTGAGGGCTATCTGAAAACGGCTGTGGCGCTGAAGTTGCCTGAGAATGTGGAGTTGGTGGCATGTGAAACCCGCATATGGAGCATTCGTTTGTGTGGGATGCTCTACCAGGTTCATTCCTAGATAATGCACTCAAAGGGCACTAAGCATAGAGTGTGAAAACTGAGTTTCCTTGAGAGCTGCTTGGAAGCCTGATGGTGTGTGAAGTTAGTGAGCCAAATGGAGTTGTTCTCCCACAAGAACCACTCGGCTGATCCTTCTTCAATATGCACTTCACCAACATGCAGTGTTTCCTTGATTGAATTAGCTCTCACACAAATATTTGCGTCTAGAGCCTTTGCATTGAGGGCTATCTGATAACGGCTGTGGCTCTGAAGTTGCCTGTGAATGTGGAGTTGGTGGCATGTGAAACCCGCATGTGGAGCACTCGTTTGTGTGGGATGCTCACCAAGCTTCATTTCAGTCCTAGGCACTCAAAGGGCACTAAGCATAGAGTGTGAAAACTGAGTTTCCTTGAGAGCTGCTTGGAAGCCTGATGGTGTGTGAAGTTAGTGAGCCAAATGGAGTTGTTCTCCCACAAGAACCACTCGGCTGATCCTTCTTCAATATGCCCTTCACCAACATGCAGTGTTTCCTTGATTGAATTAGCTCTCACACCCAATATTTGCGTCTAGAGCCTTTGCATTGAGGGCTATCTGAAAACGGCTGTGGCGCTGAAGTTGCCTGTGAATGTGGAGTTGGTGGCATGTGAAACCCGCATGTGGAGCATTCGTTTGTGTGGGATGCTCTACCAGGTTCATTCCTAGATAATGCACTCAAAGGGCACTAAGCATAGAGTGTGAAAACTGAGTTTCCTTGAGAGCTGCTTGGAAGCCTGATGGTGTGTGAAGTTAGTGAGCCAAATGGAGTTGTTCTCCCACAAGAACCACTCGGCTGATCCTTCTTCAAGATGCCCTTCACCAACATGCAGTGTTTCCTTGATTGAATTAGCTCTCACACCAATATTTGCGTCTAGAGCCTTTGCATTGAGGGCTATCTGAAAACGGCTGTGGCGCTGAAGTTGCCTGTGAATATGGAGTTGGTGGCATGTGAAACCCGCATGTGGAGCATTCGTTTGTGTGGGATGCTCTACCAGGTTCATTCCTAGATAATGCACTCAAAGGGCACTAAGCATAGAGTGTGAAAACTGAGTTTCCTGGAGAGCTGCTTGGAAGCCTGATGGTGTGTGAAGTTAGTGAGCCAAATGGAGTTGTTCTCCCACAAGAACCACTCGGCTGATCCTTCTTCAATATGCCCTTCACCAACATGCAGTGTTTCCTTGATTGAATTAGCTCTCACACCAATATTTGCGTCTAGAGCCTTTGCATTGAGGGCTATCTGAAAACGGCTGTGGCTCTGAAGTTGCCTGAGAATGTGGAGTTGGTGGCATGTGAAACCCGCATGTGGAGCATTCGTTTGTGTGGGATGCTCTACCAGGTTCATTTCACTCCTAGGCACTCAAAGATCACTAAGCATAGAGTGTGAAAACTGAGTTTCCTTGAGAGCTGCTTGGAAGCCTGATGGTGTGTGAAGTTAGTGAGCCAAATGGAGTTGTTCTCCCACAAGAACCACTCGGCTGATCCTTCTTCAATATGCCCTTCACCAACATGCTGTGTTTCCTTGAATGAATTAGCTCTCACACGAATATTTGCGTCTAGAGCCTTTGCATTGAGGCTATCTGAAAACGGCTGTGGCGCTGAAGTTGCCTGTGAATGTGGAGTTGGTGGCATGTGAAACCCGCATGTGGAGCATTCGTTTGTGTGGGATGCTCTACCAGGTCATTCCTAGATAATGCACTCAAAGGGCACTAAGCATAGAGTGTGAAAACTGAGTTTCCTTGAGAGCTGCTTGGAAGCCTGATGGTGTGTGAAGTTAGTGAGCCAAATGGAGTTGTTCTCCCACAAGAACCACTCGGCTGATCCTTCTTCAATATGCCCTTCACCAACATGCAGTGTTTCCTTGATTGAATTAGCTCTCACACCAATATTAGCGTCTAGAGCCTTTGCATTGAGGGCTATCTGAAAACGACTGTGGCGCTGAAGTTGCCTGTGAATGTGGAGTTGGTGGCATGTGAAACCCGCATGTGGAGCATTCGTTTGTGTGGGATGCTCTACCAGGTTCATTCCTAGATAATGCACTCAAAAGGGCACTAAGCATAGAGTGTGAAAACTGAGTTTCCTTGAGAGCTGCTTGGAAGCCTGATGGTGTGTGAAGTTAGTGAGCCAACTGGAGTTGTTCTCCCACAAGAACCACTCGGCTGATCCTTCTTCAATATGCCCTTCACCAACATGCAGTGTTTCCTTGATTGAATTAGCTCTCACACCAATATTAGCGTCTAGAGCCTTTGCATTGAGGGCTATCTGAAAACGGCTGTGGCGCTGAAGTTGCCTGTGAATGTGGAGTTGGTGGCATGTGAAACCCGCATGTGGAGCATTCGTTTGTGTGGGATGCTCTACCAGGTTCATTCCTAGATAATGCACTCAAAGGGCACTAAGCATAGAGTGTGAAAACTGAGTTTCCTTGAGAGCTGCTTGGAAGCCTGATGGTGTGTGAAGTTAGTGAGCCAAATGGAGTTGTTCTCCCACAAGAACCACTCGGCTGATCCTTCTTCAATATGCCCTTCACCAACATGCAGTGTTTCCTTGATTGAATTAGCTCTCACACCAATATTTGCGTCTAGAGCCTTTGCATTGAGGGCTATCTGAAAACGGCTGTGGCGCTGAAGTTGCCTGTGAATGTGGAGTTGGTGGCATGTGAAACCCGCATGTGGAGCATTCGTTTGTGTGGGATGCTCTACCAGGTTCATTCCTAGATAATGCACTCAAAGGGCACTAAGCATAGAGTGTGAAAACTGAGTTTCCTTGAGAGCTGCTTGGAAGCCTGATGGTGTGTGAAGTTAGTGAGCCAAATGGAGTTGTTCTCCCACAAGAACCACTCGGCTGATCCTTCTTCAATATGCCCTTCACCAACATGCAGTGTTTCCTTGATTGAATTAGCTCTCACACCAATATTTGCGTCTAGAGCCTTTGCATTGAGGGCTATCTGAAAACGGCTGTGGCGCTGAAGTTGCCTGAGAATGTGGAGTTGGTGGCATGTGAAACCCGCATGTGGAGCATTCGTTTGTGTGGGATGCTCTACCAGGTTCATTCCTAGATAATGCACTCAAAGGGCACTAAGCATAGAGTGTGAAAACTGAGTTTCCTTGAGAGCTGCTTGGAAGCCTGATGGTGTGTGAAGTTAGTGAGCCAAATGGAGTTGTTCTCCCACAAGAACCACTCGGCTGATCCTTCTTCAATATGCACTTCACCAACATGCAGTGTTTCCTTGATTGAATTAGCTCTCACACCAATATTTGCGTCTAGAGCCTTTGCATTGAGGGCTATCTGAAAACGGCTGTGGCGCTGAAGTTGCCTGTGAATGTGGAGTTGGTGGCATGTGAAACCCGCATGTGGAGCACTCGTTTGTGTGGGATGCTCACCAAGCTTCATTTCAGTCCTAGGCACTCAAAGGGCACTAAGCATAGAGTGTGAAAACTGAGTTTCCTTGAGAGCTGCTTGGAAGCCTGATGGTGTGTGAAGTTAGTGAGCCAACTGGAGTTGTTCTCCCACAAGAACCACTCGGCTGATCCTTCTTCAATATGCCCTTCACCAACATGCAGTGTTTCCTTGATTGAATTAGCTCTAACACCAATATTTGCGTCTAGAGCCTTTGCATTGAGGGCTATCTGAAAACGGCTGTGGCGCTGAAGTTGCCTGTGAATGTGGAGTTGGTGGCATGTGAAACCCGCATGTGGAGCATTCGTTTGTGTGGGATGCTCTACCAGGTTCATTCCTAGATAATGCACTCAAAGGGCACTAAGCATAGAGTGTGAAAACTGAGTTTCCTTGAGAGCTGCTTGGAAGCCTGATGGTGTGTGAAGTTAGTGAGCCAAATGGAGTTGTTCTCCCACAAGAACCACTCGGCTGATCCTTCTTCAATATGCCTTTCACCAACATGCAGTGTTTCCTTGATTGAATTAGCTCTCACACCAATATTTGCGTCTAGAGCCTTTGCATTGAGGGCTATCTGAAAACGGCTGTGGCGCTGAAGTTGCCTGTGAATATGGAGTTGGTGGCATGTGAAACCCGCATGTGGAGCATTCGTTTGTGTGGGATGCTCTACCAGGTTCATTCCTAGATAATGCACTCAAAGGGCACTAAGCATAGAGTGTGAAAACTGAGTTTCCTGGAGAGCTGCTTGGAAGCCTGATGGTGTGTGAAGTTAGTGAGCCAAATGGAGTTGTTCTCCACAAGAACCACTCGGCTGATCCTTCTTCAATATGCCCTTCACCAACATGCAGTGTTTCCTTGATTGAATTAGCTCTCACACCAATATTTGCGTCTAGAGCCTTTGCATTGAGGGCTATCTGAAAACGGCTGTGGCTCTGAAGTTGCCTGAGAATGTGGAGTTGGTGGCATGTGAAACCCGCATGTGGAGCATTCGTTTGTGTGGGATGTTCTACCAGGTTCATTTCACTCCTAGGCACTCAAAGATCACTAAGCATAGAGTGTGAAAACTGAGTTTCCTTGAGAGCTGCTTGGAAGCCTGATGGTGTGTGAAGTTAGTGAGCCAAATGAGTTGTTCTCCCACAAGAACCACTCGGCTGATCCTTCTTCAATATGCCCTTCACCAACATGCAGTGTTTCCTTGATTGAATTAGCTCTCACACCAATATTTGCGTCTAGAGCCTTTGCATTGAGGGCTATCTGCAAACGGCTGTGGCGCTGAAGTTGCCTGTGAATGTGGAGTTGGTGGCATGTGAAACCCGCATGTGGAGCATTCATTTGTGTGGGATGCTCTACCAGGTTCATTCCTAGATAATGCACTCAAAGGGCACTAAGCATAGAGTGTGAAAACTGAGTTTCCTTGAGAGCTGCTTGGAAGCCTGATGGTGTGTGAAGTTAGTGAGCCAAATGGAGTTGTTCTCCCACAAGAACCACTCGGCTGATCCTTCTTCAATATGCCCTTCACCAACATGCAGTGTTTCCTTGATTGAATTAGCTCTCACACCAATATTTGCGTCTAGAGCCTTTGCATTGAGGGCTATCTGAAAACGGCTGTGGCGCTGAAGTTGCCTGTGAATGTGGAGTTGGTGGCATGTGAAACCCGCATGTGGAGCATTCGTTTGTGTGGGATGCTCTACCAGGTTCATTCCTAGATAATGCACTCAAAGGGCACTAAGCATAGAGTGTGAAAACTGAGTTTCCTTGAGAGCTGCTTGGAAGCCTGATGGTGTGTGAAGTTAGTGAGCCAAATGGAGTTGTTCTCCCACAAGAACCACTCGGCTGATCCTTCTTCAATATGCCCTTCACCAACATGCAGTGTTTCCTTCATTGAATTAGCTCTCACACCAATATTTGCGTCTAGAGCCTTTGCATTGAGGGCTATCTGAAAACGGCTGTGGCGCTGAAGTTGCCTGAGAATGTGGAGTTGGTGGCATGTGAAACCCGCATCTGGAGCATTCGTTTGTGTGGGATGCTCTACCAGGTTCATTCCTAGATAATGCACTCAAAGGGCACTAAGCATAGAGTGTGAAAACTGAGTTTCCTTGAGAGCTGCTTGGAAGCCTGATGGTGTGTGAAGTTAGTGAGCCAAATGGAGTTGTTCTCCCACAAGAACCACTCGGCTGATCCTTCTTCAATATGCACTTCACCAACATGCAGTGTTTCCTTGATTGAATTAGCTCTCACACAAATATTTGCGTCTAGAGCCTTTGCATTGAGGGCTATCTGAAAACGGCTGTGGCTCTGAAGTTGCCTGTGAATGTGGAGTTGGTGGCATGTGAAACCCGCATGTGGAGCACTCGTTTGTGTGGGATGCTCACCAAGCTTCATTTCAGTCCTAGGCACTCAAAGGGCACTAAGCATAGAGTGTGAAAACTGAGTTTCCTTGAGAGCTGCTTGGAAGCCTGATGGTGTGTGAAGTTAGTGAGCCAACTGGAGTTGTTCTCCCACAAGAACCACTCGGCTGATCCTTCTTCAATATGCCCTTCACCAACATGCAGTGTTTCCTTGATTGAATTAGCTCTCACACCAATATTTGCGTCTAGAGCCTTTGCATTGAGGGCTATCTGAAAACGGCTGTGGCGCTGAAGTTGCCTGTGAATGTGGAGTTGGTGGCATGTGAAACCCGCATGTGGAGCATTCGTTTGTGTGGGATGCTCTACCAGGTTCATTCCTAGATAATGCACTCAAAGGGCACTAAGCATAGAGTGTGAAAACTGAGTTTCCTTGAGAGCTGCTTGGAAGCCTGATGGTGTGTGAAGTTAGTGAGCCAAATGGAGTTGTTCTCCCACAAGAACCACTCGGCTGATCCTTCTTCAATATGCCTTTCACCAACATGCAGTGTTTCCTTGATTGAATTAGCTCTCACACCAATATTTGCGTCTAGAGCCTTTGCATTGAGGGCTATCTGAAAACGGCTGTGGCGCTGAAGTTGCCTGTGAATATGGAGTTGGTGGCATGTGAAACCCGCATGTGGAGCATTCGTTTGTGTGGGATGCTCTACCAGGTTCATTCCTAGATAATGCACTCAAAGGGCACTAAGCATAGAGTGTGAAAACTGAGTTTCCTGGAGAGCTGCTTGGAAGCCTGATGGTGTGTGAAGTTAGTGAGCCAAATGGAGTTGTTCTCCCACAAGAACCACTCGGCTGATCCTTCTTCAATATGCCCTTCACCAACATGCAGTGTTTCCTTGATTGAATTAGCTCTCACACCAATATTTGCGTCTAGAGCCTTTTCATTGAGGGCTATCTGAAAACGGCTGTGGCTCTGAAGTTGCCTGTGAATGTGGAGTTGGTGGCATGTGAAACCCGCATGTGGAGCATTCGTTTGTGTGGGATGTTCTACCAGGTTCATTTCACTCCTAGGCACTCAAAGATCACTAAGCATAGAGTGTGAAAACTGAGTTTCCTTGAGAGCTGCTTGGAAGCCTGATGGTGTGTGAAGTTAGTGAGCCAAATGGAGTTGTTCTCCCACAAGAACCACTCGGCTGATCCTTCTTCAATATGCCCTTCACCAACATGCAGTGTTTCCTTGATTGAATTAGCTCTCACACCAATATTTGCGTCTAGAGCCTTTGCATTGAGGGTTATCAGAAAACGGCTGTGGCGCTGAAGTTGCCTGTGAATGTGGAGTTGGTGCATGTGAAACCCGCATGTGGAGCATTCGTTTGTGTGGGATGCTCACCAAGCTTCATGTCAGTCCGAGGTACTCAAAGGGCACTAAGCATAGAGTGTGAAAACTGAGTTTCCTTGAGAGCTGCTTGGAAGCCTGATGGTGTGTGAAGTTAGTGAGCCAAATGGAGTTGTTCTCCCACAAGAACCACTCGGCTGATCCTTCTTCAATATGCCCTTCAGCAACATGCAGTGTTTCCTTGATTGAATTAGCTCTCACACCAATATTTGCGTCTAGAGCCTTTGCATTGAGGGCTATCTGAAAACGGCTGTGGCGCTGAAGTTGCCTGTGAATGTGGAGTTGGTGGCATGTGAAACCCGCATGTGGAGCATTCGTTTGTGTGGGATGCTCTACCAGGTTCATTCCTAGATAATGCACTCAAAGGGCACTAAGCATAGAGTGTGAAAACTGAGTTTCCTTGAGAGCTGCTTGGAAGCCTGATGGTGTGTGAAGTTAGTGAGTCAAATGCAGTTGTTCTCCCTCAAGAACCACTCGGCTGATCCTTCTTCAATATGCCCTTCACCAACATGCAGTGTTTTCTTATTTGAATTATCTCCCACACCAATATTTGCGTCTAGAGCCTTTGCATTGAGGGCTATCTGAAAACGGCTGTGGTGCTGAAGTTGCCTGTGAATGTGGAGTTGGTGGCATGTGAAACCTGCATGTGGAGCTTTCGTTTGTGTGGGATGCTCACCAAGCTTCATTTCAGTCCTAGGCACTCAAAGGGCACTAAGCATAGAGTGTGAAAACTGAGTTTCCTTGAGAGCTGCTTGGAAGCCTGATGGTGTGTGAAGTTAGTGAGCCAAATGGAGTTGTTCTCCCACAAGACCCACTCGGCTGATCCTTCTTCAATATGCCCTTCAGCAACATGCAGTGTTTCCTTGATTGAATTAGCTCTCACACCAATATTTGCGTCTAGAGCCTTTGCATTGAGGGCTATCTGAAAACGGCTGTGGCGCTGAAGTTGCCTGTGAATGTGGAGTTGGTGGCATGTGAAACCCGCATGTGGAGCATTCGTTTGTGTGGGATGCTCTACCAGGTTCATTCCTAGATAATGCACTCAAAGGGCACTAAGCATAGAGTGTGAAAACTGAGTTTCCTTGAGAGCTGCTTGGAAGCCTGATGGTGTGTGAAGTTAGTGAGTCAAATGCAGTTGTTCTCCCACAAGAACCACTCGGCTGATCCTTCTTCAATATGCCCTTCACCAACATGCAGTGTTTTCTTATTTGAATTATCTCCCACACCAATATTTGCGTCTAGAGCCTTTGCATTGAGGGCTATCTGAAAACGGCTGTGATGCTGAAGTTGCCTGTCAATGTGGAGTTGGTGGCATGTGAAACCTGCATGTGGAGCTTTCGTTTGTGTGGGATGCTCACCAAGCTTCATTTCAGTCCTAGGCACTCAAAGGACACTAAGCATAGAGTGTGAAAAGTGAGTTTCCTTGAGAGCTGCTTGGAAGCCTGATGGTGTGTGAAGTTAGTGAGCCAAATGGAGTTGTTCTCCCACAAGAACCACTCGGCTGATCCTTCTTCAATATGCCCTTAACCAACATGCAGTGTTTCCTTGATTGAATTAGCTCTCACACCAATATTTGCGTCTAGAGCCTTTGCATTGAGGGCTATCTGAAAACGGCTGTGGCGCTGAATCTGCCTGTGAATGTGGAGTTGGTGGCATGTGAAACCCGCATGTAGAGCATTCGTTTGTGTGGGATGCTCTACCAGGTTCATTCCTAGATAATGCACTCAAAGGTCACTAAGCATAGAGTGTGAAAACTGAGTTTCCTTGAGAGCTGCTTGGAAGCCTGATGGTGTGTGAAGTTAGTGAGTCAAATGCAGTTGTCTCCCACAAGAAGCACTCGGCTGATCCTTCTTCAATATGCCCTTCAGCAACATGCAGTGTTTCCTTGATTGAATTATCCCCAACACCAATATTTGCGTCTAGAGCCTTTGCATTGAGGGCTATCTGAAAACGGCTGTGGTGCTGAAGTTGCCTGTCAATGTGGAGTTGGTGGCATGTGAAACCCGCATGTGGAGCATTCGTTTGTGTGGGATGCTCACCAAGCTTCATTTCAGTCCAAGGTACTCAAAGGGCACTAAGCATAGAGTGTGAAAACTGAGTTTCCTTGAGAGCTGCTTGGAAGCCTGATGGTGTGTGAAGTTTGTGAGCCAAATGGAGTTGTTCTCCCACAAGAACCACTCGGCTGATCCTTCTTCAATATGCCCTTCACCAACATGCAGTGTTTCCTTGATTGAATTAGCTCTCACACCAATATTTGCGTCTAGAGCCTTTGCATTGAGGGCTATCTGAAAACGGCTGTGGCGCTGAAGTTGCCTGTGAATGTGGAGTTGGTGGCATGTGAAACCCGCATGTGGAGCATTCGTTTGTGTGGAATGCTCTACCAGGTTCATTCCTATATAATGCACTCAAAGGGCACTAAGCATAGAGTGTGAAAACTGAGTTTCCTTGAGAGCTGCTTGGAAGCCTGATGGTGTGTGAAGTTAGTGAGCCAAATGGAGTTGTTCTCCCACAAGAACCACTCGGCTGATCCTTCTTCAATATGCCCTTCACCAACATGCATTGTTTCCTTGATTGAATTAGCTCTCACACCAATATTTGCGTCTAGAGCCTTTGCATTGAGGGCTATCTGAAAACGGCTGTGGCGCTGAAGTTGCCTGTGAATGTGGAGTTGGTGGCATGTGAAACACGCATGTGGAGCATTCGTTTGTGTGGGATGCTCTACCAGGTTCATTCCTAGATAATGCACTCAATGGGCACTAAGCATAGAGTGTGAAAACTGAGTTTCCTTGAGAGCTGCTTGGAAGCCTGATGGTGTGTGAAGTTAGTGAGCCAAATGGAGTTGTTCTCCCACAAGAACCACTCGGCTGATCCTTCTTCAATATGCCCTTCACCAACATGCAGTGTTTCCTTGATTGAATTAGCTCTCACACCAATATTTGCGTCTAGAGCCTTTGCATTGAGGGCTATCTGAAAACGGCTGTGGTGCTGAAGTTGCCTGTCAATGTGGAGTTGGTGGCATGTGAATCCCGCATGTGGATCATTCGTTTGTGTGGGATGCTCACCAAGCTTCATGTCAATCCTAGGTACTCAAAGGGCACTAAGCATAGAGTGTGAAAACTGAGTTTCCTTGAGAGCTGCTAGGAAGCCTGATGGTGTGTGAAGTTAGTGAGCCAAATGGAGTTGTTCTCCCACAAGAACCACTCGGCTGATCCTTCTTCAATATGCCCTTCACCAACATGCAGTGTTTCCTTGATTGAATTAGCTCTCACACCAATATTTGCGTCTAGAGCCTTTGCATGAGGGCTATCAGAAAACGGCTGTGGCGCTGAAGTTGCCTGTGAATGTGGAGTTGGTGGCATGTGAAACCCGCATGTGGATCATTCGTTTGTGTGGGATGCTCTACCAGGTTCATTCCTAGATAATGCACTCAAAGGGCACTAAGCATAGAGTGTGAAAACTGAGTTTCCTTGAGAGCTGCTTGGAAGCCTGATGCTGTGTGAAGTTAGTGAGCCAAATGGTATTGTTCTCCCACAAGAACCATTCGGCTGATCCTTATTCAATATGCATTTCACCAACATGAAGTGCATCCTTGATTGAATTAACTCTCACACCAATATTTGCATATAGAGCCTTTGCATTGAGGGCTATCTGAAAACGGCTGTGGCGCTGAAGTTGCCTGTCAATGTGGAGTTGGTGGCATGTGAAACCCGCATGTGGAGCATTCATTTGTGTCGGATGCTCACCAAGCTTTATTTCAGTCCTAGGTACTCAAAGGGCACTAAGCATAGAGTGTGAAAACTGAGTTTCCTTGAGAGCTGCTTGGAAGCCTGATGGTGTGTGAAGTTAGTGAGCCAAATGGAGTTGTTCTGCCACAAGAACCACTCGGCTGATCCTTCTTCAATATGCCCTTCAGCAACATGCAGTGTTTCCTTGATTGAATTAACTCTCACACCAATATTTGCGTCTAGAGCCTTTGCATTGAGGGCTATCTGAAAACGGCTGTGGTGCTGAAGTTGCCTGTCAATGTGGAGTTGGTGGCATGTGAAACCCGCATGTGGAGCATTCGTTTGTGTGGGATGCTCACCAAGCTTCATGTCAGTCCTAGGTACTAAAGGTCACTAAGCATAGAGTGTGAAAACTGAGTTTCCTTGAGAGCTGCTTGGAAGCCTGATGGTGTGTGAAGTTAGTGAGCCAAATGGAGTTGTTCTCCCACAAGAACCACTCGGCTGATCCTTCTTCAATATGCCCTTCAGCAACATGCAGTGTTTCCTTGATTGAATTAGCTCTCACACCAATATTTGCATCTGGAGCCTTTGCATTGAGGGCTATCTGAAAACGGCTGTGGCGCTGAAGTTGCCTGTGAATGTGGAGTTGGTGGCATGTGAAACCCGCATGTGGAGCATTCGTTTGTGTGGGATGCTCTACCAGGTTCATTCCTAGATAATGCACTCAAAGGGCAATAAGAATAGAGTGTGAAAACTGAGTTTCCTTGAGAGCTGCTTGGAAGCCTGATGGTATGTGTGAAGTTAGTGAGCCAAATGGAGTTGTTCTCCCACAAGAACCACTCGGCTGATCCTTCTTCAATATGCCCTTCACCAACATGCAGTGTTTCCTTGATTGAATTAGCTCTCACACCAATATTTGCGTCTAAAGCCTTTGCATTGAGGGCTATCTGAAAACGGCTGTGGCGCTGAAGTTGCCTGTGAATGTGGAGTTGGTGGCATGTGAAACCCGCATGTGGAGCATTCGTTTGTGTGGGATGCTGACCAAGCTTCACTTCAGTCCTAGGCACAAAAAGAACACTAAGTATACAGTGTGAAAACTGAGTTTCCTTGAGAGCTGCTTGGAAGCCTGATGGTGTGTGAAGTTAGTGAGCCAAATGGAGTTGTTCTCCCACAAGAACCACTCGGCTGATCCTTCTTCAATATGCCCTTCACCAACATGCAGTGTTTCCTTGATTGAATTAGCTCTCACACCAATATTTGCGTCTAGAGCCTTTGCATTGAGGGCTATCAGAAAACGGCTGTGGCGCTGAAGTTGCCTGTGAATGTGGAGTTGGTGGCATGTGAAACCCGCATGTGGATCATTCGTTTGTGTGGGATGCTCTACCAGGTTCATTCCTAGATAATGCACTCAAAGGGCACTAAGCATAGAGTGTGAAAACTGAGTTTCCTTGAGAGCTGCTTGGAAGCCTGATGCTGTGTGAAGTTAGTGAGCCAAATGGTATTGTTCTCCCACAAGAACCATTCGGCTGATCCTTATTCAATATGCATTTCACCAACATGAAGTGCATCCTTGATTGAATTAACTCTCACACCAATATTTGCATATAGAGCCTTTGCATTGAGGGCTATCTGAAAACGGCTGTGGCGCTGAAGTTGCCTGTCAATGTGGAGTTGGTGGCATGTGAAACCCGCATGTGGAGCATTCATTTGTGTCGGATGCTCACCAAGCTTTATTTCAGTCCTAGGTACTCAAAGGGCACTAAGCATAGAGTGTGAAAACTGAGTTTCCTTGAGAGCTGCTTGGAAGCCTGATGGTGTGTGAAGTTAGTGAGCCAAATGGAGTTGTTCTGCCACAAGAACCACTCGGCTGATCCTTCTTCAATATGCCCTTCAGCAACATGCAGTGTTTCCTTGATTGAATTAACTCTCACACCAATATTTGCGTCTAGAGCCTTTGCATTGAGGGCTATCTGAAAACGGCTGTGGTGCTGAAGTTGCCTGTCAATGTGGAGTTGGTGGCATGTGAAACCCGCATGTGGAGCATTCGTTTGTGTGGGATGCTCACCAAGCTTCATGTCAGTCCTAGGTACTAAAGGTCACTAAGCATAGAGTGTGAAAACTGAGTTTCCTTGAGAGCTGCTTGGAAGCCTGATGGTGTGTGAAGTTAGTGAGCCAAATGGAGTTGTTCTCCCACAAGAACCACTCGGCTGATCCTTCTTCAATATGCCCTTCAGCAACATGCAGTGTTTCCTTGATTGAATTAGCTCTCACACCAATATTTGCATCTGGAGCCTTTGCATTGAGGGCTATCTGAAAACGGCTGTGGCGCTGAAGTTGCCTGTGAATGTGGAGTTGGTGGCATGTGAAACCCGCATGTGGAGCATTCGTTTGTGTGGGATGCTCTACCAGGTTCATTCCTAGATAATGCACTCAAAGGGCAATAAGAATAGAGTGTGAAAACTGAGTTTCCTTGAGAGCTGCTTGGAAGCCTGATGGTGTGTGAAGTTAGTGAGCCAAATGGAGTTGTTCTCCCACAAGGACCACTCGGCTGATCCTTCTTCAATATGCCCTTCACCAACATGCAGTGTTTCCTTGATTGAATTAGCTCTCACACCAATATTTGCGTCTAAAGCCTTTGCATTGAGGGCTATCTGAAAACGGCAGTGACGCTGAAGTTGCCTGTGAATGTGGAGTTGGTGGCATGTGAAACCCGCATGTGGAGCATTCGTTTGTGTGGGATGCTGACCAAGCTTCACTTCAGTCCTAGGCACAAAAAGAACACTAAGTATACAGTGTGAAAACTGAGTTTCCTTGAGAGCTGCTTGGAAGCCTGATGGTGTGTGAAGTTAGTGAGCCAAATGGAGTTGTTCTCCCACAAGAACCACTCGGCTGATCCTTCTTCAATATGCCCTTCACCAACATGCAGTGTTTCCTTGATTGAATTAGCTCTCACACCAATATCTGTGTCTAGAGCCTTTGCATTGAGGGCTATCTGAAAACGGCTGTGGCGCTGAAGTTGCCTGTGAATGTGGAGTTGGTGGCATGTGAAACCCGCATGTGGAGCATTCGTTTGTGTGGGATGCTCTACCAGGTTCATTTCAGTCCTAGCCATACAAAGGGCACTAAGCATAGAGTGTGAAAACTGAGTTTCCTTGAGAGCTGCTTGGAAGCCTGATGGTGTGTGAAGTTAGTGAGCCAAATGGAGTTGTTCTGCCACAAGAACCACTCGGCTGATCCTTCTTCAATATGCCCTTCACCAACATGCAGTGTTTCCTTGATTGAATTAGCTCTCACACCAATATTTGCGTCTAGAGCCTTTGCATTGAGGGCTATCTGAAAATGGCTGTGGCGCTGACGTTGCCTGTGAATGTGGAGTTGGTGGCACATGAAACCCGCATGTGGAGCATTCGTTTGTGTGGGATGCTCACCAAGCTTCATTTCAGTCCTAGGTAATCAAAGGGCACTAAGCATAGAGTGTGAAAACTGAGTTTCCTTGAGAGCTGCTTGGAAGCCTGATGGTGTGTGAAGTTAGTGAGCCAAATGCAGTTGTTCTGCCACAAGAACCACTTGGCTGATCCTTCTTCAATATGCCCTTCACCAACATGCAGTGTTTCCTTGATTGAATTAGCTCTCACACCAATATTTGCGTCTAGAGCCTTTGCATTGAGGGCTATCTGAAAACGGCTGTTGTGCTGAAGTTGCATGTCAATGTGGAGTTGGTGGCATGTGAAACCCGCATGTGGATCATTCGTTTGTGTGGGATGCTCACCAAGCTTCATTTCAGTCCTAGGTACTCAAAGGGCACTAAGCATAGAGTGTGAAAACTGAGTTTCCTTGAGAGCTGCTTGGAAGCCTGATGGTGTGTGAAGTTAGTGAGCCAAATGGAGTTGTTCTCCCACAAGAACCACTCGGCTGATCCTTCTTCAATATGCCCTTCACCAACATGCAGTGTTTCCTTGATTGAATTAGCTCTCACACCAATATTTGCGTCTAGAGCCTTTGCATTGAGGGCTATCTGAAAACGGCTGTGGCGCTGAAGTTGCCTGTGAATGTGGAGTTGGTGGCATGTGAAACCCGCATGTGGAGCATTCGTTTGTGTGGAATGCTCTACCAGGTTCATTCCTAGATAATGCACTCAAAGGGCACTAAGCATAGAGTGTGAAAACTGAGTTTCCTTGAGAGCTGCTTGGAAGCCTGATGGTGTGTGAAGTTTGTGAGCCAAATGGAGTTGTTCTCCCACAAGAACCACTCGGCTGATCCTTCTTCAATATGCCCTTCACCAACATGCAGTGCTTCCTTGATTGAATTAGCTCTCACACCAATATTTGCATCTAGAGCCTTTGCATTGAGGGCTATCTGAAAATGGCTGTGGCGTTGAAGTTGCCTGTGAATGTGGAGTTGGTGGCATGTGAAACCCGCATGTGGAGCATTCGTTTGTGTGCGATGCTCACCAAGCTTCATTTCAGTCCTAGGTACTCATAGGGCACTAAGCATAGAGTGTGAAAACTGAGTTTCCTTGAGAGCTGCTTGAAAGCCTGATGGTGTGTGAAGTCAGTGAGCCAAATGGAGTTGTTCTCCCACAAGAACCATTCGGCTGATCCTTCTTCAATATGCCCTTCACCAACATGCAGTGCTTCCTTGATTGAATTAACTCTCACACCAATATTTGCATCTAGAGCCTTTGCATTGAGGGCTATCTGAAAACGGCTGTGGTGCTGAAGTTGCCTGTGAATGTGGAGTTGGTGGCATGTGAAATCCGCATGTGGAGCATTCGTTTGTGTGCGATGCTCACCAAGCTTCATGTCAGTCCTAGGTACTCAAAGGGCACTAAGCATAGAGTGTGAAAACTGAGTTTCCTTGAGAGCTGCTTGGAAGCCTGATGGTGTGTGAAGTTTGTGAGCCAAATGGAGTTGTTCTCCCACAAGAACCACTCGGCTGATCCTTCTTCAATATGCCCTTCACCAACATGCAGTGTTTCCTTGATTGAATTAGCTCTCACACCAATATTTGCGTCTAGAGCCTTTGCATTGAGGGCTATCTGAAAACGGCTGTGGCGCTGAAGTTGCCTGTGAATGTGGAGTTGGTGGCATGTGAAACCCGCATGTGGAGCATTCGTTTGTGTGGGATGCTCTACCAGGTTCATTCCTAGATAATGCACTCAAAGGGCACTAAGAATAGAGTGTGAAAACTGAGTTTCCTTGAGAGCTGCTTGGAAGCCTGATGGTGTGTGAAGTTAGTGAGCCAAATGGAGTTGTTCTCCCACAAGAACCACTCGGCTGATCCTTCTTCAATATGCCCTTCACCAACATGCATTGTTTCCTTGATTGAATTAGCTCTCACACCAATATTTGCGTCTAGAGCCTTTGTATTGAGGGCTATCTGAAAACGGCTGTGGCGCTGAAGTTGCCTGTGAATGTGGAGTTGGTGGCATGTGAAACCCGCATGTGGAGCATTCGTTTGTGTGGGATGCTCTACCAGGTTCATTCCTAGATAATGCACTTAATGGGCACTAAGCATAGAGTGTGAAAACTGAGTTTCCTTGAGAGCTGCTTGGAAGCCTGATGGTGTGTGAAGTTAGTGAGCCAAATGGAGTTGTTCTCCCACAAGAACCACTCGGCTGATCCTTCTTCAATATGCCCTTCACCAACATGCAGTGTTTCCTTGATTGAATTAGCTCTCACACCAATATTTGCGTCTAGAGCCTTTGCATTGAGGGCTATCTGAAAACGGCTGTGGTGCTGAAGTTGCCTGTCAATGTGGAGTTGGTGGCATGTGAATCCCGCATGTGGATCATTCGTTTGTGTGGGATGCTCACCAAGCTTCATGTCAATCCTAGGTACTCAAAGGGCACTAAGCATAGAGTGTGAAACCTGAGTTTCCTTGAGAGCTGCTTGGAAGCCTGATGGTGTGTGAAGTTAGTGAGCCAAATGGAGTTGTTCTCCCACAAGAACCACTCGGCTGATCCTTCTTCAATATGCCCTTCACCAACATGCAGTGTTTCCTTGATTGAATTAGCTCTCACACCAATATTTGCGACTAGAGCCTTTGCATTGAGGGTTATCTGAAAACGGCTGTGGCGCTGAAGTTGCCTGTGAATGTGGAGTTGGTGGCATGTGAAACCCGCATGTGGAGCATTCGTTTGTGTGGGATGCTCTACCAGGTTCATTCCTAGATAATGCACTCAAAGGGCACTAAGCATAGAGTGTGAAAACTGAGTTTCCTTGAGAGCTGCTTGGAAGCCTGATGGTGTGTGAAGTTAGTGAGCCAAATGGAGTTGTTCTCCCGAAAGAACCACTCGGCTGATCCTTCTTCAATATGCCCTTCACCAACATGCAGTGTTTCCTTGATTGAATTAGCTCTCACACCAATATTTGCGTCTAGAGCCTTTGCATTGAGGGCTATCTGAAAACGGCTGTGGCGCTGAAGTTGCCTGTGAATGTGGAGTTGGTGGCATGTGAAACCCGCATGTGGAGCATTCGTTTGTGTGGGATGCTCTACCAGGTTCATTCCTAGATAATGCACTCAAAGGGCACTAAGCATAGAGTGTGAAAACTGAGTTTCCTTGAGAGCTGCTTGGAAGCCTGATGCTGTGTGAAGTTAGTGAGCCAAATGGTATTGTTCTCCCACAAGATCCATTCGGCTGATCCTTATTCAATATGCATTTCACCAACATGAAGTGCATCCTTGATTGAATTAACTCTCACACCAATATTTGCATATAGAGCCTTTGCATTGAGGGCTATCTGAAAACGGCTGTGGCGCTGAAGTTGCCTGTCAATGTGGAGTTGGTGGCATGTGAAACCCGCATGTGGAGCATTCATTTGTGTCGGATGCTCACCAAGCTTTATTTCAGTCCTAGGTACTCAAAGGGCACTAAGCATAGAGTGTGAAAACTGAGTTTCCTTGAGAGCTGCTTGGAAGCCTGATGGTGTGTGAAGTTAGTGAGCCAAATGGAGTTGTTCTGCCACAAGAACCACTCGGCTGATCCTTCTTCAATATGCCCTTCAGCAACATGCAGTGTTTCCTTGATTGAATTAACTCTCACACCAATATTTGCGTCTAGAGCCTTTGCATTGAGGGCTATGTGAAAACGGCTGTGGTGCTGAAGTTGCCTGTGAATGTGGAGTTGGTGGCATGTGAAACCCGCATGTGGAGCATTCGTTTGTTTGGGATGCTCACCAAGCTTCATGTCAGTCCTAGGTACTAAAGGGCACTAAGCATAGAGTGTGAAAACTGAGTTTCCTTGAGAGCTGCTTGGAAGCCTGATGGTGTGTGAAGTTAGTGAGCCAAATGGAGTTGTTCTCCCACAAGAACCACTCGGCTGATCCTTCTTCAATATGCCCTTCAGCAACATGCAGTGTTTCCTTGATTGAATTAACTCTCACACCAATATTTGCGTCTAGAGCCTTTGCATTGAGGGCTATCAGAAAACGGCTGTGGCGCTGAAGTTGCCTGTGAATGTGGAGTTGGTGGCATGTGAAACCCGAATGTGGAGCATTCGTTTGTGTCGGATGCTCACCAAGCTTCATGTCAGTCCTAGGTACTCAAAGGGCACTAAGCATAGAGTGTGAAAACTGAGTTTCCTTGAGAGCTGCTTGGAAGCCTGATGGTGTGTGAAGTTAGTGAGCCAAATGGAGTTGTTCTCCCACAAGAACCACTCGGCTGATCCTTCTTCAATATGCCCTTCACCAACATGCAGTGTTTCCTTGATTGAATTAGCTCTCACACCAATATTTGCGTCTAGAGCCTTTGCATTGAGGGCTATCTGAAAACGGCTGTGGCGCTGAAGTTGCCTGTGAATGTGGAGTTGGTGGCATGTGAAACCCGCATGTGGAGCATTCGTTTGTGTGGGATGCTCTACCAGGTTCATTCCTAGATAATGCACTCAATGGGCACTAAGCATAGAGTGTGAAAACTGAGTTTCCTTGAGAGCTGCTTGGAAGCCTGATGGTGTGTGAAGTTAGTGAGCCAAATGGAGTTGTTCTCCCACAAGAACCACTCGGCTGATCCTTCTTCAATATGCCCTTCACCAACATGCAGTGTTTCCTTGATTGAATTAGCTCTCACACCAATATTTGCGTCTAGACCCTTTGCATTGAGGGCTATCTGAAAACGGCCCTGGTGCTGAAGTTGCCTGTGAATGTGGAGTTGGTGGCATGTGAATCCCGCATGTGGATCATTCGTTTGTGTGGGATGCTCACCAAGCTTCATGTCAATCCTAGGTACTCAAAGGGCACTAAGCATAGAGTGTGAAAACTGAGTTTCCTTGAGAGCTGCTTGGAAGCCTGATGGTGTGTGAAGTTAGTGAGCCAAATGGAGTTGTTCTCCCACAAGAACCACTCGGCTGATCCTTCTTCAATATGCCCTTCACCAACATGCAGTGTTTCCTTGATTGAATTAGCTCTCACACCAATATTTGCGTCTAGAGCCTTTGCATTGAGGGCTATCTGAAAACGGCTGTGGCGCTGAAGTTGCCTGTGAATGTGGAGTTGGTGACATGTGAAACCCGCATGTGGATCATTCGTTTGTGTGGGATGCTCTACCAGGTTCATTCCTAGATAATGCACTCAAAGGGCACTAAGCATAGAGTGTGAAAACTGAGATTCCTTGAGAGCTGCTTGGAAGCCTGATGCTGTGTGAAGTTAGTGAGCCAAATGGTATTGTTCTCCCACAAGAACCATTCGGCTGATCCTTCTTCAATATGCATTTCACCAACATGCAGTGCATCCTTGATTGAATTAACTCTCACACCAATATTTGCATATAGAGCCTTTGCATTGAGGGCTATCTGATAACGGCTGTGGCGCTGAAGTTGCCTGTCAATGTGGAGTTGGTGGCATGTGAAACCCGCATGTGGAGCATTCGTTTGTGTGGGATGCTCACCAAGCTTCATGTCAGTCCTATGTACTAAAGGGCACTAAGCATAGAGTGTGAAAACTGAGTTTCCTTGAGAGCTGCTTGGAAGCCTGATGGTGTGTGAAGTTAGTGAGCCAAATGGAGTTGTTCTCCCACAAGAACCACTCGGCTGATCCTTCTTCAATATGCCCTTCAGCAACATGCAGTGTTTCCTTGATTGAATTAACTCTCACACCAATATTTGCGTCTAGAGCCTTTGCATTGAGGGCTATCAGAGAACGGCTGTGGCTCTGAAGTTGCCTGTGAATGTGGAGTTGGTGGCATGTGAAACCCGCATGTGGAGCATTCGTTTGTGTCGGATGCTCACCAAGCTTCATGTCAGTCCTAGGTACTCAAAGGGCACTAAGCATAGAGTGTGAAAACTGAGTTTCCTTGAGAGGTGCTTGGAAGCCTGATGGTGTGTGAAGTTAGTGAGCCAAATGGAGTTGTTCTGCCACAAGAACCACCCGGCTGATCCTTCTTCAATATGCCCTTCACCAACATGCAGTGTTTCCTTGATTGAATTAGCTCTCACACCAATATTTGCGTCTAGAGCCTTTGCATTGAGGGCTATCTGAAAACGGCTGTGGCGCTGAAGTTGCCTGTGAATGTGGAGTTGGTGGCATGTGAAACCCGCATGTGGATCATTCGTTTGTGTGGGATGCTCTACCAGGTTCATTCCTAGATAATGCACTCAAAGGGCACTAAGCATAGAGTGTGAAAACTGAGTTTCCTTGAGAGCTGCTTGGAAGCCTGATGGTGTGTGAAGTTAGTGAGCCAAATAGAGTTGTTCTCCCACAAGAACCACTCGGCTGATCCTTCTTCAATATGCCCTTCACCAACATGCAGTGCTTCCTTGATTGAATTAACTCTCACACCAATATTTGCATCTAGAGCCTTTGCATTGAGGGCTATCTGAAAACGGCTGTGGCGCTGAAGTTGCCTGTGAATGTGGAGTTGGTGGCATGTGAAACCCGCATGTGGAGCATTCGTTTGTGTGGGATGCTCATCAAGCTTCATTTCAGTCCTAGATACTCAAAGGGCACTAAGCATAGAGTGTGAAAACTGAGTTTCCTTGAGAGCTGCTTGGAAGCCTGATGGTGTGTGAAGTTAGTGAGCCAAATGGAGTTGTTCTGCCACAAGAACCACTCGGCTGATCCTTCTTCAATATGCCCTTCACCAACATGCAGTGTTTCCTTGATTGAATTAGCTCTCACACCAATATTTGTGTCTAGAGCCTTTGCATTGAGGGCTATCTGAAAACGGCTGTGGCGCTGAAGTTGCCTGTGAATGTGGAGTTGGTGGCATGTGAAACCCGCATGTGGAGCATTCGTTTGTGTGGGATGCTCTACCAGGTTCATTCCTAGATAATGCACTCAAAGGGCACTAAGCATAGAGTGTGAAAACGGAGTTTCCTTGAGAGCTGCTTGGAAGCCTGATGGTGTGTGAAGCTAGTGAGTCAAATGCAGTTGTTCTCCCACAAGAACCACTCGGCTGATCCTTCTTCAGTATGCCCTTCACCAACATGCAGTGTTTCCTTGATTGAATTATCCCCCACACCAATATTTGAGTCTAGAGCCTTTGCATTGAGGGCTATCTGAAAACGGCTGTGGCGCTGAAGTTGTCTGAGAATGTGGAGTTGGTGGCATGTGAAACCCGCATGTGGAGCATTCGTTTGTGTGGGATGCTCTACCAGGTTCATTCCTAGATAATGCACTCAAAGGGCACTAAGCATAGAGTGTGAAAACTGAGTTTCCTTGAGAGCTGCTTGGAAGCCTGATGGTGTCTGAAGTTAGTGAGCCAAATGGAGTTGTTCTGCCACAAGAACCACTCGGCTGATCCTTCTTCAATATGCCCTTCACCAACATGCAGTGTTTCCTTGATTGAATTAGCTCTCACACCAATATTTGCGTCTAGAGCCTTTGCATTGAGGGCTATCTGAAAACGGCTGTGGTGCTGAAGTTGCCTGTGAATGTGGAGTTGGTGGCATGTGAAACCCGCATGTGGAGCATTCGTTTGTGTGGGATGCTCACCAAGCTTCATGTCAGTCCGAGGTACTCAAAGGGCACTAAGCATAGAGTGTGAAAACTGAGTTTCCTTGAGAGCTGCTTGGAAGCCTGATGGTGTGTGAAGTTAGTGAGCCAAATGGAGTTGTTCTCCCACAAGAACCACTCGGCTGATCCTTCTTCAATATGCCCTTCAGCAACATGCAGTGTTTCCTTGATTGAATTAGCTCTCACACCAATATTTGCGTCTAGAGCCTTTGCATTGAGGGCTATCTGAAAACGGCTGTGGCGCTGAAGTTGCCTGTGAATGTGGAGTTGGTGGCATGTGAAACCCGCATGTGGAGCATTCGTTTGTGTGGGATGCTCTACCAGGTTCATTCCTAGATAATGCACTCAAAGGGCACTAAGCATAGAGTGTGAAAACTGAGTTTCCTTGAGAGCTGCTTGGAAGCCTGATGGTGTGTGAAGTTAGTGAGTCAAATGCAGTTGTTCTCCCTCAAGAACCACTCGGCTGATCCTTCTTCAATATGCCCTTCACCAACATGCAGTGTTTTCTTATTTGAATTATCTCCCACACCAATATTTGCGTCTAGAGCCTTTGCATTGAGGGCTATCTGAAAACGGCTGTGGTGCTGAAGTTGCCTGTGAATGTGGAGTTGGTGGCATGTGAAACCTGCATGTGGAGCTTTCGTTTGTGTGGGATGCTCACCAAGCTTCATTTCAGTCCTAGGCACTCAAAGGGCACTAAGCATAGAGTGTGAAAACTGAGTTTCCTTGAGAGCTGCTTGGAAGCCTGATGGTGTGTGAAGTTAGTGAGCCAAATGGAGTTGTTCTCCCACAAGAACCACTCGGCTGATCCTTCTTCAATATGCCCTTCACCAACATGCAGTGTTTCCTTGATTGAATTAGCTCTCACACCAATATTTGCGTCTAGAGCCTTTGCATTGAGGGCTATCTGAAAACGGCTGTGGCGCTGAAGTTGCCTGTCAATGTGGAGTTGGTGGCATGTGAAACCCGCATGTGGAGCATTCGTTTGTGTGGGATGCTCACCAAGCTTCATGTCAGTCCTAGGTACTCAAAGGGCACTAAGCATAGAGTGTGAAAACTGAGTTTCCTTGAGAGCTGCTTGGAAGCCTGATGGTGTGTGAAGTTAGTGAGCCAAATGGAGTTGTTCTCCCACAAGACCCACTCGGCTGATCCTTCTTCAATATGCCCTTCAGCAACATGCAGTGTTTCCTTGATTGAATTAGCTCTCACACCAATATTTGCGTCTAGAGCCTTTGCATTGAGGGCTATCTGAAAACGGCTGTGGCGCTGAAGTTGCCTGTGAATGTGGAGTTGGTGGCATGTGAAACCCGCATGTGGAGCATTCGTTTGTGTGGGATGCTCTACCAGGTTCATTCCTAGATAATGCACTCAAAGGGCACTAAGCATAGAGTGTGAAAACTGAGTTTCCTTGAGAGCTGCTTGGAAGCCTGATGGTGTGTGAAGTTAGTGAGTCAAATGCAGTTGTTCTCCCACAAGAACCACTCGGCTGATCCTTCTTCAATATGCCCTTCACCAACATGCAGTGTTTTCTTATTTGAATTATCTCCCACACCAATATTTGCGTCTAGAGCCTTTGCATTGAGGGCTATCTGAAAACGGCTGTGGTGCTGAAGTTGCCTGTCAATGTGGAGTTGGTGGCATGTGAAACCTGCATGTGGAGCTTTCGTTTGTGTGGGATGCTCACCAAGCTTCATTTCAGTCCTAGGCACTCAAAGGACACTAAGCATAGAGTGTGAAAAGTGAGTTTCCTTGAGAGCTGCTTGGAAGCCTGATGGTGTGTGAAGTTAGTGAGCCAAATGGAGTTGTTCTCCACAAGAACCACTCGGCTGATCCTTCTTCAATATGCCCTTAACCAACATGCAGTGTTTCCTTGATTGAATTAGCTCTCACACCAATATTTGCGTCTAGAGCCTTTGCATTGAGGGCTATCTGAAAACGGCTGTGGCGCTGAATCTGCCTGTGAATGTGGAGTTGGTGGCATGTGAAACCCGCATGTGGAGCATTCGTTTGTGTGGGATGCTCTACCAGGTTCATTCCTAGATAATGCACTCAAAGGTCACTAAGCATAGAGTGTGAAAACTGAGTTTCCTTGAGAGCTGCTTGGAAGCCTGATGGTGTGTGAAGTTAGTGAGTCAAATGCAGTTGTCTCCCACAAGAAGCACTCGGCTGATCCTTCTTCAATATGCCCTTCACCAACATGCAGTGTTTCCTTGATTGAATTAGCTCTCACACCAATATTTGCGTCTAGAGCCTTTGCATTGAGGGCTATCTGAAAACGGCTGTGGCTCTGAAGTTGCCTGAGAATGTGGAGTTGGTGGCATGTGAAACCCGCATGTGGAGCTTTCGTTTGTGTGGGATGCTCTACCAGGTTCATTCCTAGATAATGCACTCAAAGGGCACTAAGCATAGAGTGTGAAAACTGAGTTTCCTTGAGAGCTGCTTGGAAGCCTGATGGTGTGTGAAGTTAGTGAGCCAAATGGAGTTGTTCTCCCACAAGAACCACTCGGCTGATCCTTCTTCAATATGCCCTTCACCAACATGCAGTGTTTCCTTGATTGAATTAGCTCTCACACCAATATTTGAGTCTAGAGCCTTTGCATTGAGGGCTATCTGAAAACGGCTGTGGCGCTGAAGTTGCCTGTGAATGTGGAGTTGGTGGCATGTGAAACCCGCATGTGGAGCATTCGTTTGTGTGGGATGCTCTACCAGGTTCTTTCCTAGATAATGCACTCAAAGGGCACGAAGCATAGAGTGTGAAAACTGAGTTTCCTTGAGAGCTGCTTGGAAGCCTGATGGTGTGTGAAGTTAGTGAGTCAAATGGAGTTGTTCTCCCACAAGAACCACTCGGCTGATCCTTCTTCAATAATCCCTCAGCAACATGCAGTGTTTCCTTGATTGAATTATCCCCAACACCAATATTTGCGTCTAGAGCCTTTGCATTGAGGGCTATCTGAAAACGGCTGTGGTGCTGAAGTTGCCTGTGAATGTGGAGTTGGTGGCATGTGAAACCCGCATGTGGAGCATTCGTTTGTGTGGGATGCTCACCAAGCTTCATTTCAGTCCAAGGTACTCAAAGGGCACTAAGCATAGAGTGTGAAAACTGAGTTTCCTTGAGAGCTGCTTGGAAGCCTGATGGTGTGTGAAGTTTGTGAGCCAAATGGAGTTGTTCTCCCACAAGAACCACTCGGCTGATCCTTCTTCAATATGCCCTTCACCAACATGCAGTGTTTCCTTGATTGAATTAGCTCTCACAACCAATATTTGCGTCTAGAGCCTTTGCATTGAGGGCTATCTGAAAACGGCTGTGGCGCTGAAGTTGCCTGTGAATGTGGAGTTGGTGGCATGTGAAACCCGCATGTGGAGCATTCGTTTGTGTGGAATGCTCTACCAGGTTCATTCCTAGATAATGCACTCAAAGGGCACTAAGCATAGAGTGTGAAAACTGAGTTTCCTTGAGAGCTGCTTGGAAGCCTGATGGTGTGTGAAGTTAGTGAGCCAAATGGAGTTGTTCTCCCACAAGAACCACTCGGCTGATCCTTCTTCAATATGCCCTTCACCAACATGCATTGTTTCCTTGATTGAATTAGCTCTCACACCAATATTTGCGTCTAGAGCCTTTGCATTGAGGGCTATCTGAAAACGGCTGTGGCGCTGAAGTTGCCTGTGAATGTGGAGTTGGTGGCATGTGAAACACGCATGTGGAGCATTCGTTTGTGTGGGATGCTCTACCAGGTTCATTCCTAGATAATGCACTCAATGGGCACTAAGCATAGAGTGTGAAAACTGAGTTTCCTTGAGAGCTGCTTGGAAGCCTGATGGTGTGTGAAGTTAGTGAGCCAAATGGAGTTGTTCTCCCACAAGAACCACTCGGCTGATCCTTCTTCAATATGCCCTTCACCAACATGCAGTGTTTCCTTGATTGAATTAGCTCTCACACCAATATTTGCGTCTAGAGCCTTTGCATTGAGGGCTATCTGAAAACGGCTGTGGTGCTGAAGTTGCCTGTCAATGTGGAGTTGGTGGCATGTGAATCCCGCATGTGATCATTCGTTTGTGTGGGATGCTCACCAAGCTTCATGTCAATCCTAGGTACTCAAAGGGCACTAAGCATAGAGTGTGAAAACTGAGTTTCCTTGAGAGCTGCTTGGAAGCCTGATGGTGTGTGAAGTTAGTGAGCCAAATGGAGTTGTTCTCCCACAAGAACCACTCGGCTGATCCTTCTTCAATATGCCCTTCACCAACATGCAGTGTTTCCTTGATTGAATTAGCTCTCACACCAATATTTGCGTCTAGAGCCTTTGCATTGAGGGCTATCTGAAAACGGCTGTGGCGCTGAAGTTGCCTGTGAATGTGGAGTTGTGGCATGTGAAACCCGCATGTGGAGCATTCGTTTGTGTGGGATGCTCTACCAGGTTCATTCCTAGATAATGCACTCAAAGGGCACTAAGCATAGAGTGTGAAAACTGAGTTTCCTTGAGAGCTGCTTGGAAGCCTGATGGTGTGTGAAGTTAGTGAGCCAAATGGAGTTGTTCTCCCACAAGAACCACTCGGCTGATCCTTCTTCAATATGCCCTTCACCAACATGCAGTGTTTCCTTGATTGAATTAGCTCTCACACCAATATTTGCGTCTAGAGCCTTTGCATTGAGGGTTATCAGAAAACGGCTGTGGCGCTGAAGTTGCCTGTGAATGTGGAGTTGGTGCATGTGAAACCCGCATGTGGATCATTCGTTTGTGTGGGATGCTCTACCAGGTTCATTCCTAGATAATGCACTCAAAGGGCACTAAGCATAGAGTGTGAAAACTGAGTTTCCTTGAGAGCTGCTTGGAAGCCTGATGCTGTGTGAAGTTAGTGAGCCAAATGGTATTGTTCTCCCACAAGAACCATTCGGCTGATCCTTATTCAATATGCATTTCACCAACATGAAGTGCATCCTTGATTGAATTAACTCTCACACCAATATTTGCATATAGAGCCTTTGCATTGAGGGCTATCTGAAAACGGCTGTGGCGCTGAAGTTGCCTGTCAATGTGGAGTTGGTGGCATGTGAAACCCGCATGTGGAGCATTCATTTGTGTCGGATGCTCACCAAGCTTTATTTCAGTCCTAGGTACTCAAAGGGCACTAAGCATAGAGTGTGAAAACTGAGTTTCCTTGAGAGCTGCTTGGAAGCCTGATGGTGTGTGAAGTTAGTGAGCCAAATGGAGTTGTTCTGCCACAAGAACCACTCGGCTGATCCTTCTTCAATATGCCCTTCAGCAACATGCAGTGTTTCCTTGATTGAATTAACTCTCACACCAATATTTGCGTCTAGAGCCTTTGCATTGAGGGCTATCTGAAAACGGCTGTGGTGCTGAAGTTGCCTGTCAATGTGGAGTTGGTGGCATGTGAAACCCGCATGTGGAGCATTCGTTTGTGTGGGATGCTCACCAAGCTTCATGTCAGTCCTAGGTACTAAAGGTCACTAAGCATAGAGTGTGAAAACTGAGTTTCCTTGAGAGCTGCTTGGAAGCCTGATGGTGTGTGAAGTTAGTGAGCCAAATGGAGTTGTTCTCCCACAAGAACCACTCGGCTGATCCTTCTTCAATATGCCTTCAACAACATGCAGTGTTTCCTTGATTGAATTAACTCTCACACCAATATTTGCGTCTAGAGCCTTTGCATTGAGGGCTATCTGAAAACGGCTGTGGCGCTGGAAGTTGCCTGTGAATGTGGAGTTGGTGGCATGTGAAACCCGAATGTGGAGCATTCGTTTGTGTCGGATGCTCACCAAGCTTCATGTCAGTCCTAGGTACTCAAAGGGCACTAAGCATAGAGTGTGAAAACTGAGTTTCCTTGAGAGCTGCTTGGAACCTGATGGTGTGTGACGTTAGTGAGCCAAATGGAGTTGTTCTCCCACAAGAACCACTCGCTGATCCTTCTTCAATATGCCCTTCACCAACATGCAGTGTTTCCTTGATTGAATTAGCTCTCACACCAATATTTGCGTCTAGAGCCTTTGCATTGAGGGCTATCTGAAAACGGCTGTGGAACTGAAGTTGCCTGTGAATGTGGAGTTGGTGGCATGTGAAACCCGCATGTGGAGCATTCGTTTGTGTGGGATGCTCTACCAGGTTCATTCCTAGATAATGCACTCAATGGGCACTAAGCATAGAGTGTGAAAACTGAGTTTCCTTGAGAGCTGCTTGGAAGCCTGATGGTGTGTGAAGTTAGTGAGCCAAATGGAGTTGTTCTCCCACAAGAACCACTCGGCTGATCCTTCTTCAATATGCCCTTCACCAACATGCAGTGTTTCCTTGATTGAATTAGCTCTCACACCAATATTTGCGTCTAGACCCTTTGCATTGAGGGCTATCTGAAAACGGCTGTGGTGCTGAAGTTGCCTGTCAATGTGGAGTTGGTGGCATGTGAATCCCGCATGTGGATCATTCGTTTGTGTGGGATGCTCACCAAGCTTCATGTCAATCCTAGGTACTCAAAGGGCACTAAGCATAGAGTGTGAAAACTGAGTTTCCTTGAGAGCTGCTTGGAAGCCTGATGGTGTGTGAAGTTAGTGAGCCAAATGGAGTTGTTCTCCCACAAGAACCACTCGGCTGATCCTTCTTCAATATGCCCTTCACCAACATGCAGTGTTTCCTTGATTGAATTAGCTCTCACACCAATATTTGCGTCTAGAGCCTTTGCATTGAGGGCTATCTGAAAACGGCTGTGCGCTGAAGTTGCCTGTGAATGTGGAGTTGGTGACATGTGAAACCCGCATGTGGTTCATTCGTTTGTGTGGGATGCTCTACCAGTTCATTCCTAGATAATGCACTCAAAGGGCACTAAGCATAGAGTGTGAAAACTGAGATTCCTTGAGAGCTGCTTGGAAGCCTGATGCTGTGTGAAGTTAGTGAGCCAAATGGTATTGTTCTCCCCACAAGAACCATTCGGCTGATCCTTCTTCAATAATGCATTTCACCAACATGCAGTGCATCCTTGATTGAATTAACTCTCACACCAATATTTGCATATAGAGCCTTTGCATTGAGGGCTATCTGAAAACGGCTGTGGCGCTGAAGTTGCCTGTCAATGTGGAGTTGGTGGCATGTGAAACCCGCATGTGGAGCATTCGTTTGTGTGGGATGCTCACCAAGCTTCATGTCAGTCCTATGTACTAAAGGGCACTAAGCATAGAGTGTGAAAACTGAGTTTCCTTGAGAGCTGCTTGGAAGCCTGATGGTGTGTGAAGTTAGTGAGCCCAAATGGAGTTGTTCTCCACAAGAACCACTCGGCTGATCCTTCTTCAATATGCCCTTCAGCAACATGCAGTGTTTCCTTGATTGAATTAACTCTCACACCAATATTTGCGTCTAGAGCCTTTGCATTGAGGGCTATCAGAGAACGGCTGTGGCTCTGAAGTTGCCTGTGAATGTGGAGTTGGTGGCATGTGAAACCCGCATGTGGAGCATTCGTTTGTGTCGGATGCTCACCAAGCTTCATGTCAGTCCTAGGTACTCAAAGGGCACTAAGCATAGAGTGTGAAAACTGAGTTTCCTTGAGAGCTGCTTGGAAGCCTGATGGTGTGTGAAGTTAGTGAGCCAAATGGAGTTGTTCTGCCACAAGAACCACCCGGCTGATCCTTCTTCAATATGCCCTTCACCAACATGCAGTGTTTCCTTGATTGAATTAGCTCTCACACCAATATTTGCGTCTAGAGCCTTTGCATTGAGGGCTATCTGAAAACGGCTGTGGCGCTGAAGTTGCCTGTGAATGTGGAGTTGGTGGCATGTGAAACCCGCATGTGGATCATTCGTTTGTGTGGATGCTCTACCAGGTTCATTCCTAGATAATGCACTCAAAGGGCACTAAGCATAGAGTGTGAAAACTGAGTTTCCTTGAGAGCTGCTTGGAAGCCTGATGGTGTGTGAAGTTAGTGAGCCAAATAGAGTTGTTCTCCCACAAGAACCACTCGGCTGATCCTTCTTCAATATGCCCTTCACCAACATGCAGTGCTTCCTTGATTGAATTAACTCTCACACCAATATTTGCATCTAGAGCCTTTGCATTGAGGGCTATCTGAAAACGGCTGTGGCGCTGAAGTTGCCTGTGAATGTGGAGTTGGTGGCATGTGAAACCCGCATGTGGAGCATTCGTTTGTGTGGGATGCTCATCAAGCTTCATTTCAGTCCTAGATACTCAAAGGGCACTAAGCATAGAGTCTGAAAACTGAGTTTCTCTTGAGAGCTGCTTGGAAGCCTGATGGTGTGTGAAGTTAGTGAGCCAAATGGAGTTGTTCTGCCACAAGAACCACTCGGCTGATCCTTCTTCAATATGCCCTTCACCAACATGCAGTGTTTCCTTGATTGAATTAGCTCTCACACCAATATTTGTGTCTAGAGCCTTTGCATTGAGGGCTATCTGAAAACGGCTGTGGCGCTGAAGTTGCCTGTGAATGTGGAGTTGGTGGCATGTGAAACCCGCATGTGGAGCATTCGTTTGTGTGGGATGCTCTACCAGGTTCATTCCTAGATAATGCACTCAAAGGGCACTAAGCATAGAGTGTGAAAACTGAGTTTCCTTGAGAGCTGCTTGGAAGCCTGATGGTGTGTGAAGCTAGTGAGTCAAATGCAGTTGTTCTCCCACAAGAACCACTCGGCTGATCCTTCTTCAGTATGCCCTTCACCAACATGCAGTGTTTCCTTGATTGAATTAGCTCTCACACCAATATTTGCGTCTAGAGCCTTTGCATTGAGGGTTATCTGAAAACGGCTGTGGCGCTGAAGTTGCCTGTGAATGTGGAGTTGGTGGCATGTGAAACCCGCATGTGGAGCATTCGTTTGTGTGGGATGCTCTACCAGGTTCATTCCTAGATAATGCACTCAAAGGGCACTAAGCATAGAGTGTGAAAACTGAGTTTCCTTGAGAGCTGCTTGGAAGCCTGATGGTGTGTGAAGTTAGTGAGCCAAATGGAGTTGTTCTCCCACAAGAACCACTCGGCTGATCCTTCTTCAATATGTCCTTCACCAACATGCAGTGTTTCCTTGATTGGAATTAGCTCTCACACCAATATTTGCGTCTAGACCCTTTGCATTGAGGGCTATCTGAAAACGGCTGTGGTGCTGAAGTTGCCTGTGAATGTGGAGTTGGTGGCATGTGAATCCCGCATGTGGATCATTCGTTTGTGTGGGATGCTCACCAAGCTTCATGTCAATCCTAGGTACTCAAAGGGCACTAAGCATAGAGTGTGAAAACTGAGTTTCCTTGAGAGCTGCTTGGAAGCCTGATGGTGTGTGAAGTTAGTGAGCCAAATGGAGTTGTTCTCCCACAAGAACCACTCGGCTGATCCTTCTTCAATATGCCCTTCACCAACATGCAGTGTTTTCCTTGATTGAATTAGCTCTCACACCAATATTTGCGTCTAGAGCCTTTGCATTGAGGGCTATCTGAAAACGGCTGTGGCGCTGAAGTTGCCTGTGAATGTGGAGTTGGTGACATGTGAAACCCGCATGTGGATCATTCGTTTGTGTGGGATGCTCTACCAGGTTCATTCCTAGATAATGCACTCAAAGGGCACTAAGCATAGAGTGTGAAAACTGAGATTCCTTGAGAGCTGCTTGAAAGCCTGATGCTGTGTGAAGTTAGTGAGCCAAATGGAGTTGTTCTCCCAAAAGAACCATTCGGCTGATCCTTCTTCAATATGCATTTCACCAACATGCAGTGCATCCTTGATTGAATTAACTCTCACACCAATATTTGCATATAGAGCCTTTGCATTGAGGGCTATCTGAAAACGGCTGTGGTGCTGAAGTTGCTGTCAATGTGGAGTTGGTGGCATGTGAAACCCCGCATGTGGAGCATTCGTTTGTGTGGGATGCTCACCAAGCTTCATGTCAGTCTATGTACTAAAGGGCACTAAGCATAGAGTGTGAAAACTGAGTTTCCTTGAGAGCTGCTTGGAAGCCTGATGGTGTGTGAAGTTAGTGAGCCAAATGGAGTTGTTCTCCCCACAAGAACCACTCGGCTGATCCTTCTTCAATATGCCCTTCAGCAACATGCAGTGTTTCCTTGATTGAATTAACTCTCACACCAATATTTGCGTCTAGAGCCTTTGCATTGAGGGCTATCAGAGAACGGCTGTGGCTCTGAAGTTGCCTGTGAATGTGGAGTTGGTGGCATGTGAAACCCGCATGTGGAGCATTCGTTTGTGTCGGATGCTCACCAAGCTTCATGTCAGTCCTAGGTACTCAAAGGGCACTAAGCATAGAGTGTGAAAACTGAGTTTCCTTGAGAGCTGCTTGGAAGCCTGATGGTGTGTGAAGTTAGTGAGCAAATGGAGTTGTTCTGCCACAAGAACCACCCGGCTGATCCTTCTTCAATATGCCCTTCACCAACATGCAGTGTTTCCTTGATTGAATTAGCTCTCACACCAATATTTGCGTCTAGAGCCTTTGCATTGAGGGCTATCTGAAAACGGCTGTGGCGCTGAAGTTGCCTGTGAATGTGGAGTTGGTGGCATGTGAAACCCGCATGTGGATCATTCGTTTGTGTGGGATGCTCTACCAGGTTCATTCCTAGATAATGCACTCAAAGGGCACTAAGCATAGAGTGTGAAAACTGAGTTTCCTTGAGAGCTGCTTGGAAGCCTGATGGTGTGTGAAGTTAGTGAGCCAAATAGAGTTGTTCTCCCACAAGAACCACTCGGCTGATCCTTCTTCAATATGCCCTTCACCAACATGCAGTGCTTCCTTGATTGAATTAACTCTCACAGCAATATTTGCATCTAGAGCCTTTGCATTGAGGGCTATCTGAAAACGGCTGTGGCGCTGAAGTTGCCTGTGAATGTGGAGTTGGTGGCATGTGAAACCCGCATGTGGAGCATTCGTTTGAGTGGGATGCTCATCAAGCTTCATTTCAG
>NW_026697248.1:0-48244 GCF_030435755.1 Ochotona princeps | reverse complement strand
CACCAAGCTTCATTTCAGTCCTAGGCACTCAATGGGCACTAAGCATAGAGTGTGAAAACTGAGTTTCCTTGAGAGCTGCTTGGAAGCCTGATGGTGTGTGAAGTTAGTGAGCCAAATGGAGTTGTTCTCCCACAAGAACCACTCGGCTGATCCTTCTTCAATATGCCCTTCACCAACATGCAGTGTTTCCTTGATTGAATTAGCTCTCACACCAATATTTGCGTCTAGAGCCTTTGCATTGAGGGCTATCTGAAAACGGCTGTGGCGCTGAAGTTGCCTGTGAATGTGGAGTTGGTGGCATGTGAAACCCGCATGTGGAGCCTTGGTTTGTGTGGGATGCTCTACCAGGTTCATTCCTAGACAATGCACTCAAAGGGCACTAAGCATAGAGTGTGAAAACTGAGTTTCCTTGAGAGCTGCTTGGAAGCCTGATGGTGTGTGAAGTTAGTGAGCCAAATGGAGTTGTTCTCCCACAAGAACCACTCGGCTGATCCTTCTTCAATATGCCCTGCACCAACATGCAGTGTTTCCTTGATTGAATTAGATCTCACCCCAATATTTGCGTCTAGAGCTTTTGCATTGAGGGCTATCTGAAAACGGCTGTGGCGCTGAAGTTGCCTGTGAATGTGGAGTTGGTGGCATGTGAAACCCGCATGTGGAGCATTCGTTTGTGTGGGATGCTCTACCAGGTTCATTCCTAGATAATGCACTCAAAGGGCACTAAGCATAGAGTGTGAAAACTGAGTTTCCTTGAGAGCTGCTTGGAAGCCTGATGGTGTGTGAAGTTAGTGAGCCAAATGGAGTTGTTCTCCCACAAGAACCACTCGGCTGATCCTTCTTCAATATGCCCTTCACCAACATGCAGTGTTTCCTTGATTGAATTAGCTCTCACACCAATATTTGCGTCTCGAGCCTTTGCATTGAGGGCTATCTGAAAACGGCTGTGGCGCTGAAGTTGCCTGTGAATGTGGAGTTGGTGGCATGTGAAACCCGCATGTGGAGCCTTGGTTTGTGTGGGATGCTCTACCAGGTTCATTCCTAGATAATGCACTCAAAGGGCACTAAGCATAGAGTGTGAAAACTGAGTTTCCTTGAGAGCTGCTTGGAAGCCTGATGGTGTGTGAAGTTAGTGAGCCAAATGGAGTTGTTCTCCCACAAGAACCACTCGGCTGATCCTTCTTCAATATGCCCTGCACCAACATGCAGTGTTTCCTTGATTGAATTAGCTCTCACCCCAATATTTGCGTCTAGAGCCTTTGCATTGAGGGCTGTCTGAAAACGGCTGTGGCGCTGAAGTTGCCTGTGAATGTGGAGTTGGTGGCATGTGAAACCCGCATGTGGAGCATTCGTTTGTGTGGGATGCTCTACCAGGTTCATTCCTAGATAATGCACTCAAAGGGCAATAAGCATAGAGTGTGAAAACTGAGTTTCCTTGAGAGCTGCTTGGAAGCCTGATGGTGTGTGAAGTTAGTGAGCCAAATGGAGTTGTTCTCCCACAAGAACCACTCGGCTGATCCTTCTTCAATATGCCCTTCACCAACATGCAGTGTTTCCTTGATTGAATTAGCTCTCACACCAATATTTGCGTCTAGAGCCTTTGCATTGAGGGCTATCTGAAAACGGCTGTGGTGCTGAAGTTGCCTGTGAATGTGGAGTTGGTGGCATGTGAAACCCGCATGTGGAGCATTCGTTTGTGTGGGATGGTCACCAAGCTTCATTTCAGTCCTAGGCACTCAATGGGCACTAAGCATAGAGTGTGAAAACTGAGTTTCCTTGAGAGCTGCTTGGAAGCCTGATGGTGTGTGAAGTTAGTGAGCCAAATGGAGTTGTTCTCCCACAAGAACCACTCGGCTGATCCTTCTTCAATATGCCCTGCACCAACATGCAGTGTTTCCTTGATTGAATTAGCTCTCACCCCAATATTTGCGTCTAGAGCCTTTGCATTGAGGGCTATCTGAAAACGGCTGTGGCGCTGAAGTTGCCTGTGAATGTGGAGTTGGTGGCATGTGAAACCCGCATGTGGAGCATTCGTTTGTGTGGGATGGTCACCAAGCTTCATTTCAGTCCTAGGCACTCAATGGGCACTAAGCATAGAGTGTGAAAACTGAGTTTCCTTGAGAGCTGCTTGGAAGCCTGATGGTGTGTGAAGTTAGTGAGCCAAATGGAGTTGTTCTCCCACAAGAACCACTCGGCTGATCCTTCTTCAATATGCCCTTCACCAACATGCAGTGTTTCCTTGATTGAATTAGCTCTCACACCAATATTTGCGTCTAGAGCCTTTGCATTGAGGGCTATCTGAAAACGGCTGTGGCGCTGAAGTTGCCTGTGAATGTGGAGTTGGTGGCATGTGAAACCCGCATGTGGAGCATTCGTTTGTGTGGGATGGTCACCAAGCTTCATTTCAGTCCTAGGCACTCAATGGGCACTAAGCCTAGAGTGTGAAAACTGAGTTTCCTTGAGAGCTGCTTGGAAGCCTGATGGTGTGTGAAGTTAGTGAGCCAAATGGAGTTGTTCTCCCACAAGAACCACTCGGCTGATCCTTCTTCAATATGCCCTTCACCAACATGCAGTGTTTCCTTGATTGAATTAGCTCTCACACCAATATTTGCGTCTAGAGCCTTTGCATTGAGGGCTATCTGAAAACGGCTGTGGCGCTGAAGTTGCCTGAGAATGTGGAGTTGGTGGCATGTGAAACCCGCATGTGGAGCATTCGTTTGTGTGGGATGCTCTACCAGGTTCATTCCTAGATAATGCACTCAAAGGGCACTAAGCATAGAGTGTGAAACCTGAGTTTCCTTGAGAGCTGCTTGGAAGCCTGATGGTGTGTGAAGTTAGTGAGCCAAATGGAGTTGTTCTCCCACAAGAACCACTCGGCTGATCCTTCTTCAATATGCCCTTCACCAACATGCAGTGTTTCGTTGATTGAATTAGCTCTCACACCAATATTTGCGTCTAGAGCCTTTGCATTAAGCCTATCTGAAAACGGCTGTGGTGCTGAAGTTGCCTGAGAATGTGGAGTTGGTGGCATGTGAAACCCGCATGTGGAGCATTCGTTTGTGTGGGATGCTCTACCAGGTTCATTCCTAGATAATGCACTCAAAGGGCACTAAGCATAGAGTGTGAAAACTGAGTTTCCTTGAGAGCTGCTTGGAAGCCTGATGGTGTGTTAAGTTAGTGAACCAAGTGGAGTTGTTCTCCCACAAGAACCACTCGGCTGATCCTTCTTCAATATGCCCTGCACCAACATGCAGTGTTTCGTTGATTGAATTAGCTCTCACACCAATATTTGCGTCTAGAGCCTTTGCATTGAGGGCTATCTGAAAACGGCTGTGGCGCTGAAGTTGCCTGAGAATGTGGAGTTGGTGGCATGTGAAACCCGCATGTGGAGCATTCGTTTGTGTGGGATGCTCTACCAGGTTCATTCCTAGATAATGCACTCAAAGGGCACTAAGCATAGAGTGTGAAACCTGCGTTTCCTTGAGAGCTGCTTGGAAGCCTGATGGTGTGTGAAGTTAGTGAGCCAAGTGGAGTTGTTCTCCCACAAGAACCACTCAGGTGATCCTTCTTCAATATGCCCTTCACCAACATGCAGTGTTTCCTTGATTGAATTAGCTCTCACACCAATATTTGCGTCTAGAGCCTTTGCATTGAGGGCTATCTGAAAACGGCTGTGGCGCTGAAGTTGCCTGAGAATGTGGAGTTGGTGGCATGTGAAACCCGCATGTGGAGCATTCGTTTGTGTGGGATGCTTTGCCAGGTTCATTCCTAGATAATGCACTCAAAGGGCACTAAGCATAGAGTGTGAAACCTGAGTTTCCTTGAGAGCTGCTTGGAAGCCTGATGGTGTGTGAAGTTAGTGAGCCAAATGGAGTTGTTCTCCCACAAGAAGCACTCGGCTGATCCTTCTTCAATATGCCCTTCACCAACATGCAGTGTTTCCTTGATTGAATTAGCTCTCACACCAATATTTGCGTCTCGAGCCTTTGCATTGAGGGCTATCTGAAAACGGCTGTGGCGCTGAAGTTGCCTGTGAATGTGGAGTTGGTGGCATGTGAAACCCGCATGTGGAGCATTCGTTTGTGTGGGATGCTCTACCAGGTTCATTCCTAGATAATGCACTCAAAGGGCACTAAGCATAGAGTGTGAAAACTGAGTTTCCTTGAGAGCTGCTTGGAAGCCTGATGGTGTGTGAAGTTAGTGAGACAAGTGGAGTTGTTCTCCCACAAGAACCACTCGGCTGATCCTTCTTCAATATGCCCTTCACCAACATGCAGTGTTTCCTTGATTGAATTAGCTCTCACACCAATATTTTCGTCTCGAGCCTTTGCATTGAGGGCTATCTGAAAACGGCTGTGGCGCTGAAGTTGCCTGAGAATGTGGAGTTGGTGGCATGTGAACCCCGCATGTGGAGCATTCGTTTGTGTGGGATGCTCACCAAGCTTCATTTCAGTCCTAGGCACTCAAAGGGCACTAGGCATAGAGTGTGAAAACTGAGTTTCCTTGAGAGCTGCTTGGAAGCCTGATGGTGTGTGAAGTTAGTGAGACAAGTGGAGTTGTTCTCCCACAAGAACCACTCGGCTGATCCTTCTTCAATATGCCCTTCACCAACATGCAGTGTTTCCTTGATTGAATTAGCTCTCACACCAATATTTTCGTCTCGAGCCTTTGCATTGAGGGCTATCTGAAAACGGCTGTGGCGCTGAAGTTGCCTGTGAATGTGGAGTTGGTGGCATGTGAAACCCGCATGTGGAGCATTCGTTTGTGTGGGATGCTCTACCAGGTTCATTCCTAGATAATGCACTCAAAGGGCACTAAGCATAGAGTGTGAAAACTGAGTTTCCTTGAGAGCTGTTTGGAAGCCTGATGGAGTGTGAAGTTAGTGAGCCAAGTGGAGTTGTTCTCCCACAAGAACCACTCGGCTGATCCTTCTTCAATATGCCCTTCACCAACATGCAGTGTTTCCTTGATTGAATTAGCTCTCACACCAATATTTGCGTCTAGAGCCTTTGCATTGAGGGCTATCTGAAAACAGCTGTGGCGCTGAAGTTGCCTGAGAATGTGGAGTTGGTGGCATGTGAAACCCGCATGTGGAGCATTCGTTTGTGTGGGATGCTCTACCAGGTTCATTCCTAGATAATGCACTCAAAGGGCACTAAGCATAGAGTGTGAAAACTGAGTTTCCTTGAGAGCTGCTTGGAAACCTGATGGTGTGTGAAGTTAGTGAGCCAAATGGAGTTGTTCTCCCACAAGAACCACTCAGCTGATTCTTCTTCAATACGCCCTTCACCAACATGCAGTGTTTCCTTGATTGAATCAGCTCTCACACCAATATTTGTGTCTAGAGCCTTTGCATTGAAGGCTATCTGAAAACGGCTGTGGCGCTGAAGTTGCCTGTGAATGTGGAGTTGGTGGCATGTGAAACCCGCATGTGGAGCATTCGTTTGTGTGGGATGCTCTACCAGGTTCATTCCTAGATAATGCACTCAAAGGGCACTAGGCATAGAGTGTGAAAACTGAGTTTCCTTGAGAGCTGCTTGGAAGCCTGATGGTGTGTGAAGTTACTGAGCCAAGTGGAGTTGTTCTCCCACAAGAACCACTCGGCTGATCCTTCTTCAATATGCCCTGCACCAACATGCAGTGTTTCCTTGATTGAATTAGCTCTCACACAAATATTTGCGTCTAGAGCCTTTGCATTGAGGGCTATCTGAAAACGGCTGTGGCGCTGAAGTTGCCTGAGAATGTGGAGTTGGTGGCATGTGAAACCCGCATGTGGAGCATTCATTTGTGTGGGATGCTCTACCAGGTTCATTCCTAGATAATGCACTCAAAGGGCACTAAGCATAGATTGTGAAAACTGAGTTTCCTTGAGAGCTGCTTGGAATAATGATGGTGTGTGAAGTTAGTGAGCCAAATGGAGTTGTTCTCCCACAAGAACCACTCCCCTGATCCTTCTTCAGTATGCCCTTCACCAACATGCAATGTTTCCTTGATTGAATTAGCTCTCACACCAATATTTGCGTCTAGAGCCTTTGCATTGAGGGCTATCTGAAAACGGCTGTGGCGCTGAAGTTGCCTGTGAATGTGGAGTTGGTGGCATGTGAAACCCGCATGTGGAGCATTCGTTTGTGTTGGATGGTCACCAAGCTTCATTTCAGTCCTAGGCACTCAATGGGCACTAAGCATAGAGTGTGAAAACTGAGTTTCCTTGAGAGCTGCTTGGAAGCCTGATGGTGTGTGAAGTTAGTGAGCCAAGTGGAGTTGTTCTCCCACAAGAACCACTCGGCTGATCATTCTTCAATATGCCCTTCACCAACATGCAGTGTTTCCTTGATTGAATTAGCTCTCACACCAATATTTGCGTCTAGAGCCTTTGCATTGAGGGCTATCTGAAAACGGCTGTGGCGCTGAAGTTGCCTGAGAATGTGGAGTTGGTGGCATGTGAAACCCGCATGTGGAGCATTCGTTTGTGTGGGATGCTCTACCAGGTTCATTCCTAGATAATGCACTCAAAGGGCACTAAGCATAGAGTGTGAAACCTGAGATTCCTTGAGAGCTGCTTGGAAGCCTGATGGAGTGTGAAGTTAGTGAGCCAAGTGGAGTTGTTCTCCCACAAGAACCACTCGGCTGATCCTTCTTCAATATGCCCTTCACCAACATGCAGTGTTTCCTTGATTGAATTAGCTCTCACACCAATATTTGCGTCTAGAGCCTTTGCATTGAGGGCTATCTGAAAACGGCTGTGGCGCTGAAGTTGCCTGAGAATGTGGAGTTGGTGGCATGTGAAACCCGCATGTGGAGCATTCGTTTGTGTGGGATGGTCACCAAGCTTCATTTCAGTCCTAGGCACTCAATGGGAACTAAGCATAGAGTGTGAAAACTGAGTTTCCTTGAGAGCTGCTTGGAAGCCTGATGGTGTGTGAAGTTAGTGAGACAAGTGGAGTTGTTCTCCCACAAGAACCACTCGGCTGATCCTTCTTCAATATGCCCTTCACCAACATGCAGTGTTTCCTTGATTGAATTAGCTCTCACACCAATATTTGCGTCTAGAGCCTTTGCATTGAGGGCTATCTGAAAATGGCTGTGGCGCTGAAGTTGCCTGAGAATGTGGAGTTGGTGGCATGTGAAACCCGCATGTGGAGCATTCGTTTGTGTGGGATGCTCTACCAGGTTCATTCCTAGATAATGCACTCAAAGGGCACTAAGCATAGAGTGTGAAACCTGAGTTTCCTTGAGAGCTGCTTGGAAGCCTGATGGTGTGTGAAGTTAGTGAGCCAAATGGAGTTGTTCTCCCACAAGAACCACTCAGCTGATCCTTCTTCAATATGCCCTTTACCAACATACAGTGTTTCCTTGATTGAATTAGCTCTCACACAAATATTTGCGTCTAGAGCCTTTGCATTGAGGGCTATCTGAAAACGGCTGTGGCGCTGAAGTTGCCTGAGAATGTGGAGTTGGTGGCATGTGAAACCCGCATGTGCAGCATTCGTTTGTGTGGGATGCTCACCAAGCTTCATTTCAGTCCTAGGCACTCAAAGGGCACTAAGCATAGAGTGTGAAAACTGAGTTTCCTTGAGAGCTGCTTGGAAGCCTGATGGTGTGTGAAGTTAGTGAGCCAAGTGGAGTTGTTCTCCCACAAGAACCACTCGGCTGTTCCTTCTTCAATATGCCCTTCACCAACATGCAGTGTTTCCTTGATTGAATTATCCCCCACACCAATATTTGCGTCTAGAGCCTTTGCATTGAGGGCTATCTGAAAACGGCTGTGGCGCTGAAGTTGCCTGTGAATGTGGAGTTGGTGGCATGTGAAACCCGCATGTGGAGCATTCGTTTGTGTGGGATGCTCACCAAGCTTCATTTCAGTCCTAGGCACTCAAAGGGCACTAGGCATAGAGTGTGAAAACTGAGTTTCCTTGAGAGCTGCTTGGAAGCCTGATGGTGTGTGAAGTTAGTGAGCCAAATGGAGTTGTTCTCCCACAAGAACCACTCGGCTGATCCTTCTTCAATATGCCCTTCACCAACATGCAGTGTTTCCTTGATTGAATTAGCTCTCACACCAATATTTGCGTCTAGAGCCTTTGCATTGAGGGCTATCTGAAAACGGCTGTGGCGCTGAAGTTGCCTGAGAATGTGGAGTTGGTGGCATGTGAAACCCGCATGTGGAGCATTCGTTTGTGTGGGATGCTCTACCAGGTTCATGCCTAGATAATGCAGTTAAAGGGCACTAAGCATAGAGTGTGAAAACTGAGTTTCCTTGAGAGCTGCTTGGAAACCTGATGGTGTGTGAAGTTAGTGAGCCAAATGGAGTTGTTCTCCCACAAGAACCACTCAGCTGATTCTTCTTCAATACGCCCTTCACCAACATGCAGTGTTTCCTTGATTGAATCAGCTCTCACACCAATATTTGTGTCTAGAGCCTTTGCATTGAAGGCTATCTGAAAACGGCTGTGGCGCTGAAGTTGCCTGTGAATGTGGAGTTGGTGGCATGTGAAACCCGCATGTGGAGCATTCGTTTGTGTGGGATGCTCTACCAGGTTCATTCCTAGATAATGCACTCAAAGGGCACTAGGCATAGAGTGTGAAAACTGAGTTTCCTTGAGAGCTGCTTGGAAGCCTGATGGTGTGTGAAGTTACTGAGCCAAGTGGAGTTGTTCTCCCACAAGAACCACTCGGCTGATCCTTCTTCAATATGCCCTGCACCAACATGCAGTGTTTCCTTGATTGAATTAGCTCTCACACAAATATTTGCGTCTAGAGCCTTTGCATTGAGGGCTATCTGAAAACGGCTGTGGCGCTGAAGTTGCCTGAGAATGTGGAGTTGGTGGCATGTGAAACCCGCATGTGGAGCATTCATTTGTGTGGGATGCTCTACCAGGTTCATTCCTAGATAATGCACTCAAAGGGCACTAAGCATAGATTGTGAAAACTGAGTTTCCTTGAGAGCTGCTTGGAAGCCTGATGGTGTGTGAAGTTAGTGAGCCAAATGGAGTTGTTCTCCCACAAGAACCACTCCCCTGATCCTTCTTCAGTATGCCCTTCACCAACATGCAATGTTTCCTTGATTGAATTAGCTCTCACACCAATATTTGCGTCTAGAGCCTTTGCATTGAGGGCTATCTGAAAACGGCTGTGGCGCTGAAGTTGCCTGTGAATGTGGAGTTGGTGGCATGTGAAACCCGCATGTGGAGCATTCGTTTGTGTTGGATGGTCACCAAGCTTCATTTCAGTCCTAGGCACTCAATGGGCACTAAGCATAGAGTGTGAAAACTGAGTTTCCTTGAGAGCTGCTTGGAAGCCTGATGGAGTGTGAAGTTAGTGAGCCAAGTGGAGTTGTTCTCCCACAAGAACCACTCGGCTGATCCTTCTTCAATATGCCCTTCACCAACATGCAGTGTTTCCTTGATTGAATTAGCTCTCACACCAATATTTGCGTCTAGAGCCTTTGCATTGAGGGCTATCTGAAAACGGCTGTGGCGCTGAAGTTGCCTGAGAATGTGGAGTTGGTGGCATGTGAAATCCGCATGTGGAGCATTCGTTTGTGTGGGATGCTCTACCAGGTTCATTCCTAGATAATGCACTCAAAGGGCACTAAGCATAGAGTGTGAAACCTGAGTTTCCTTGAGACCTGCTTGGAAGCCTGATAGTGTGTGAAGTTAGTGAGCCAAATGGAGTTGTTCTCCCACAAGAACCACTCAGCTGATCCTTCTTCAATATGCCCTTCACCAACATGCAGTGTTTCCTTGATTGAATTAGCTCTCAAACCAATATTTGCGTCTAGAGCCTTAGCATTGAGGGCTATCTGAAAACGGCTGTGGCGCTGAAGTTGCCTGTGAATGTGGAGTTGGTGGCATGTGAAACCCGCATGTGGAGCATTCGTTTGTGTGGGATGCTCTACCAGGTTCATTCCTAGATAATGCACTCAAAGGGCACTAAGCATAGAGTGTGAAACCTGAGTTTCCTTGAGAGCTGCTTGGAAGCCTGATGGAGTGTGAAGTTAGTGAGCCAAGTGGAGTTGTTCTCCCACAAGAACCACTCGGCTGATCCTTCTTCAATATGCCCTTCACCAACATGCAGTGTTTCCTTGATTGAATTAGCTCTCACACCAATATTTGCGTCTCGAGCCTTTGCATTGAAGGCTATCTGAAAACGGCTGTGGCGCTGAAGTTGCCTGAGAATGTGGAGTTGGTGGCATGTGAAACCCGCATGTGGAGCATTCGTTTGTGTGGGATGGTCACCAAGCTTCATTTCAGTCCTAGGCACTCAATGGGAACTAAGCATAGAGTGTGAAAACTGAGTTTCCTTGAGAGCTGCTTGGAAGCCTGATGGTGTGTGAAGTTAGTGAGACAAGTGGAGTTGTTCTCCCACAAGAACCACTCGGCTGATCCTTCTTCAATATGCCCTTCACCAACATGCAGTGTTTCCTTGATTGAATTAGCTCTCACACCAATATTTGCGTCTAGAGCCTTTGCATTGAGGGCTATCTGAAAATGGCTGTGGCGCTGAAGTTGCCTGAGAATGTGGAGTTGGTGGCATGTGAAACCCGCATGTGGAGCATTCGTTTGTGTGGGATGCTCTACCAGGTTCATTCCTAGATAATGCACTCAAAGGGCACTAAGCATAGAGTGTGAAACCTGAGTTTCCTTGAGAGCTGCTTGGAAGCCTGATGGTGTGTGAAGTTAGTGAGCCCAATGGAGTTGTTCTCCCACAAGAACCACTCAGCTGATCCTTCTTCAATATGCCCTTTACCAACATGCAGTGTTTCCTTGATTGAATTAGCTCTCACACAAATATTTGCGTCTAGAGCCTTTGCATTGAGGGCTATCTGAAAACGGCTGTGGCGCTGAAGTTGCCTGAGAATGTGGAGTTGGTGGCATGTGAAACCCGCATGTGCAGCATTCGTTTGTGTGGGATGCTCACCAAGCTTCATTTCAGTCCTAGGCACTCAAAGGGCACTAAGCATAGAGTGTGAAAACTGAGTTTCCTTGAGAGCTGCTTGGAAGCCTGATGGTGTGTGAAGTTAGTGAGCCAAGTGGAGTTGTTCTCCCACAAGAACCACTCGGCTGATCCTTCTTCAATATGCCCTTCACCAACATGCAGTGTTTCCTTGATTGAATTAGCTCTCACACCAATATTTGCGTCTAGAGCCTTTGCATTGAGGGCTATCTGAAAACGGCTGTGGCGCTGAAGTTGCCTGTGAATGTGGAGTTGGTGGCATGTGAAACCCGCATGTGGAGCATTCGTTTGTGTGGGATGCTCTGCCAGGTTCATTCCTAGATAATGCACTCAAAGGGCACTAAGCATAGAGTGTGAAAACTGAGTTTCCTTGAGAGCTGCTTGGAAGCCTGATGGTGTGTGAAGTTAGTGAGCCAAATGGAGTTGTTCTCCCACAAGAACCACTCGGCTGATCCTTCTTCAATATGCCCTTCACCAACATGCAGTGTTTCCTTGATTGAATTAGCTCTCACACCAATATTTGCTTCTAGAGCCTTTGCATTGACTGCTATCTGAAAACGGCTGTGGCGCTGAAGTTGCCTGAGAATGTGGAGTTGGTGGCATGTGAAACCCGCATGTGGAGCATTCGTTTGTGTGGGATGCTCTACCAGGTTCATTCCTAGATAATGCACTCAAAGGGCACTAAGCATAGAGTGTGAAAACTGAGTTTCCTTGAGAGTTGCTTGGAAGCCTGATGGTGTGTGAAGTTAGTGAGCCAAATGCAGTTGTTCTCCCACAAGAACCACTCGGCTGATCCTTCTTCAATATGCCCTTCACCAACATGCAGTGTTTCCTTGATTGAATTAGCTCTCACACCAATATTTGCGTCTCGAGCCTTTGCATTGAGGGCTATCTGAAAACGGCTGTGGCGCTGAAGTTGCCTGTGAATGTGGAGTTGGTGGCATGTGAAACCCGCATGTGGAGCATTCGTTTGTGTGGGATGGTCACCAAGCTTCATTTCAGTCATAGGCACTCAATGGGCACTAAGCATAGAGTGTGAAAACTGAGTTTCCTTGAGAGCTGCTTGGAAGCCTGATGGTGTGTGAAGTTAGTGAGCCAAGTGGAGTTGTTCTCCCACAAGAACCACTCGGCTGATCCTTCTTCAATATGCCCTTCACCAACATGCAGTGTTTCCTTGATTGAATTAGCTCTCACACCAATATTTGCGTCTAGAGCCTTTGCATTGAGGGCTATGTGAAAACGGCTGTGGCGCTGAAGTTGCCTGAGAATGTGGAGTTGGTGGCATGTGAAACCCGCATGTGGAGCATTCGTTTGTGTGGGATGCTCTACCAAGTTCATTCCTAGATAATGCACTCAAAGGGCACTAAGCATAGAGTGTGAAACCTGAGTTTCCTTGAGAGCTGCTTGGAAGCCTGATGGTGTGTGAAGTTAGTGAGCCAAATGGAGTTGTTCTCCCACAAGAACCACTCAGCTGATCCTTCTTCAATATGCCCTTCACCAACATGCAGTGTTTCCTTGATTGAATTAGCTCTCACACCAATATTTGAATCTAGAGCCTTTGCATTGAGGGCTATCTGAAAACGGCTGTGGCGCTGAAGTTGCCTGTGAATGTGGAGTTGGTGGCATGTGAAACCCGCATGTGGAGCATTCGTTTGTGTGGGATGCTCTACCAGGTTCATTCCTAGATAATGCACTCAAAGGGCACTAAGCATAGAGTGTGAAAACTGAGTTTCCTTGAGAGCTGCTTGGAAGCCTGATGGTGTGTGAAGTTAGTGAGCCAAATGGAGTTGTTCTCCCACAAGAACCACTCGGCTGATCCTTCTTCAATATGCCCTTCACCAACATGTAGTGTTTCCTTGATTGAATTAGCTCTCACACCAATATTTGCGTCTAGAGCCTTTGCATTGAGGGCTATCTGAAAAAGGCTGTGGCGCTGAAGTTGCCTGTGAATGTGGAGTTGGTGGCATGTGAAACCCGCATGTGGAGCATTCGTTTGTGTGGGATGCTCACCAAGCTTCAATTCAGTCTTAGGCACTCAATGGGCACTAAGCATTGAGTGTGAAAACTGAGTTTCCTTGAGAGCTGCTTGGAAGCCTGATGGTGTGTGAAGTTACTGAGCCAAGTGGAGTTGTTCTCCCACAAGAACCACTCGGCTGATCCTTCTTCAATATGCCCTTCACCAACATGCAGTGTTTCCTTGATTGAATAAGCTCTCACACCAATATTTGAGTCTAGAGCCTTTGCATTGAGGGCTATCTGAAAACGGCTGTGGCGCTGAAGTTGCCTGTGCATGTGGAGTTGGTGGCATGTGAAACCCGCATGTGGAGCATTCGTTTGTGTGGGATGCTCTGCCAGGTTCATTCCTAGATAATGCACTCAAAGGGCACTAAGCATAGAGTGTGAAACCTGAGTTTCCTTGAGAGCTGCTTGGAAGCCTGATGGTGTGTGAAGTTAGTGAGCCAAGTGGAGTTGTTCTCCCACAAGAACCACTCGGCTGATCCTTCTTCAATATGCCCTTCACCAACATGCAGTGTTTCCTTGATTGAATTAGCTCTCACACCAATATTTGCGTCTAGAGCCTTTGCATTGAGGGCTATCTGAAAACGGCTGTGGCGCTGAAGTTGCCTGTGAATGTGGAGTTGGTGGCATGTGAAACCCGCATGTGGAGCATTCGTTTGTGTGGGATGGTCACCAAGCTTCATTTCAGTCCTAGGCACTCAAAGGGCACTAAGCAGAGTGTGAAAACTGAGTTTCCTTGAGAGCTGCTTGGAAGCCTGATGGTGTGTGAAGTTAGTGAGCCAAATGGAGTTGTTCTCCCACAAGAACCACTCGGCTGATCCTTCTTCAATATGCCCTTCACCAACATGCAGTGTTTCCTTGATTGAATTAGCTCTCACACCAATATTTGCGTCTAGAGCCTTTGCATTGAGGGCTATCTGAAAACGGCTGTGGCGCTGAAGTTGCCTGAGAATGTGGAGTTGGTGGCATGTGAAACCCGCATGTGGAGCATTCGTTTGTGTGGGATGCTCTACCAGGTTCATTCCTAGATAATGCACTCAAAGGGCACTAAGCATAGAGTGTGAAACCTGAGTTTCCTTGAGAGCTGCTTGGAAGCCTGATGGTGTGTGAAGTTAGTGAGCCAAATGGAGTTGTTCTCCAACAAGAACCACTCAGCTGATCATTCTTCAATATGCCCTTCACCAACATGCAGTGTTTCCTTGATTGAATTAGCTCTCACACCAATATGTGAATCTAGAGCCTTTGCATTGAGGGCTATCTGAAAACGGCTGTGGCGCTGAAGTTGCCTGAGAATGTGGAGTTGGTGGCATGTGAAACCCGCATGTGGAGCATTCGTTTGTGTGGGATGCTCTACCAGGTTCATTCCTAGATAATGCACTCAAAGGGCACTAAGCATAGAGTGTGAAAACTGAGTTTCCTTGAGAGCTGCTTGGAAGCCTGATGGTGTGTGAAGTTAGTGAGCCAGATGGAGTTGTTCTCCCACAAGAACCACTCGGCTGATCCTTTTTCAATATGCCCTTCACCAACATGCAGTGTTTCCTTGATTGAATTAGCTCTCACACCAATATTTGCGTCTGGATCCTTTGCATTGAGGGCTATCTGAAAACGGCTGTGGTGCTGAAAATGCGTGAGAATGTGGAGTTGGTGGCATGTGAAACCCGCATGTGGAGCATTCGTTTGTGTGGGATGCTCTACCAGGTTCATTCCTAGATAATGCACTCAAAGGGCACTAAGCATAGAGTGTGAAACCTGAGTTTCCTTGAGAGCTGCTTGGAAGCCTGATGGTGTGTGAAGTTAGTGAGCCAAATGGAGTTGTTCTCCCACAAGAACCACTCAGCTGATCCTTCTTCAATATGCCCTTCACCAACATGCAGTGTTTCCTTGATTGAATTAGCTCTCACACCAATATTTGCGTCTAGAGCCTTTGCATTGAGGGCTATCTGAAAACGGCTGTGGCGCTGAAGTTGCCTGTGAATGTGGAGTTGGTGGCATGTGAAACCCGCATGTGGAGCATTCGTTTGTGTGGGATGGTCACCAAGCTTCATTTCAGTCCTAGGCACTCAAAGGGCACTAAGCATAGAGTGTGAAAACTGAGTTTCCTTGAGAGCTGCTTCGAAGCCTGATGGTGTGTGAAGTTAGTGAGCCAAGTGGAGTTGTTCTCCCACAAGAACCACTCGGCTGATCCTTCTTCAATATGCCCTTCACCAACATGCAGTGTTTCCTTGATTGAATTAGCTCTCACACCAATATTTGCGTCTAGAGCCTTTGCATTGAGGGCTATCTGAAAACGGCTGTGGCGCTGAAGTTGCCTGAGAATGTGGAGTTGGTGGCATGTGAAACCCGCATGTGGAGCATTCGTTTGTGTGGGATGCTCTACCAGGTTCATTCCTAGATAATGCACTCAAAGGGCACTAAGCATAGAGTGTGAAACCTGAGTTTCCTTGAGAGCTGCTTGGAAGCCTGATGGTATGTGAAGTTAGTGAGCCAAATGGAGTTGTTCTCCCACAAGAACCACTCGGCTGATCCTTCTTCAATATGCCCTTCACCAACATGCAGTGTTTCCTTGATTGAATTAGCTCTCACACCAATATTTGCGTCTAGAGCCTTTGCATTGAGGGCTATCTGAAAACGGCTGTGGCGCTGAAGTTGCCTGTGAATGTGGAGTTGGTGGCATGTGAAACCCGCATGTGGAGCATTCGTTTGTGTGGGATGCTCACCAAGCTTCATTTCAGTCTTAGGCACTCAATGGGCACTAAGCATTGAGTGTGAAAACTGAGTTTCCTTGAGAGCTGCTTGGAAGCCTGATGGTGTGTGAAGTTAGTGAGCCAAGTGGAGTTGTTCTCCCACAAGAACCACTCGGCTGATCCTTCTTCAATATGCCCTGCACCAACATGCAGTGTTTCCTTGATTGAATTAGCTCTCACACCAATATTTGAGTCTAGAGCCTTTGCATTGAGGGCTATCTGAAAACGGCTGTGGCGCTGAAGTTGCCTGTGAATGTGGAGTTGGTGGCATGTGAAACCCGCATGTGGAGCATTCGTTTGTGTGGGATGCTCTGCCAGGTTCATTCCTAGATAATGCACTCAAAGGGCACTAAGCATAGAGTGTGAAACCTGAGTTTCCTTGAGAGCTGCTTGGAAGCCTGATGGTGTGTGAAGTTAGTGAGCCAAGTGGAGTTGTTCTCCCACAAGAACCACTCGGCTGATCCTTCTTCAATATGCCCTTCACCAACATGCAGTGTTTCCTTGATTGAATTAGCTCTCACACCAATATTTGCATCTAGAGCCTTTGCATTGAGGGCTATCTGAAAACGGCTGTGGCGCTGAAGTTGCCTGTGAATGTGGAGTTGGTGGCATGTGAAACCCGCATGTGGAGCATTCGTTTGTGTGGGATGGTCACCAAGCTTCATTTCAGTCCTAGGCACTCAAAGGGCACTAAGCAGAGTGTGAAAACTGAGTTTCCTTGAGAGCTGCTTGGAAGCCTGATTGTGTGTGAAGTTAGTGAGCCAAATGGAGTTGTTCTCCCACAAGAACCACTCGGCTGATCCTTCTTCAATATGCCCTTCACCAACATGCAGTGTTTCCTTGATTGAATTAGCTCTAACACCAATATTTGAGTCTAGAGCCTTTGCATTGAGGGCTATCTGAAAACGGCTGTGGCGCTGAAGTTGCCTGAGAATGTGGAGTTGGTGGCATGTGAAACCCGCATGTGGAGCATTCGTTTGTGTGGGATGCTCTACCAGGTTCATTCCTAGATAATGCACTCAAAGGGCACTAAGCATAGAGTGTGAAACCTGAGTTTCCTTGAGAGCTGCTTGGAAGCCTGATGGTGTGTGAAGTTAGTGAGCCAAATGGAGTTGTTCTCCCACAAGAACCACTCATCTGATCATTCTTCAATATGCCCTTCACCAACATGCAGTGTTTCCTTGATTGAATTAGCTCTCACACCAATATGTGAATCTAGAGCCTTTGCATTGAGGGCTATCTGAAAACGGCTGTGGCGCTGAAGTTGCCTGAGAATGTGGAGTTGGTGGCATGTGAAACCCGCATGTGGAGCATTCGTTTGTGTGGGATGCTCTACCAGGTTCATTCCTAGATAATGCACTCAAAGGGCACTAAGCATAGAGTGTGAAAACTGAGTTTCCTTGAGAGCTGCTTGGAAGCCTGATGGTGTGTGAAGTTAGTGAGCCAAATGGAGTTGTTCTCCCACAAGAACCACTCGGCTGATCCTTCTTCAATATGCCCTTCACCAACATGCAGTGTTTCCTTGATTGAATTAGCTCTCACACCAATATTTGCGTCTAGAGCCTTTGCATTGAGGGCTATCTGAAAACGGCTGTGGCGCTGAAGTTGCCTGTGAATGTGGAGTTGGTGGCATGTGAAACCCGCATGTGGAGCATTCGTTTGTGTGGGATGGTCACCAAGCTTCATTTCAGTCCTAGGCACTCAATGGGCACTAAGCATAGAGTGTGAAAACTGAGTTTCCTTGAGAGCTGCTTGGAAGCCTGATGGTGTGTGAAGTTAGTGAGCCAAATGGAGTTGTTCTCCCACAAGAACCACTCGGCTGATCCTTCTTCAATATGCCCTTCACCAACATGCAGTGTTTCCTTGATTGAATTAGCTCTCACACAAATATTTGCGTCTAGAGCCTTTGCATTGAGGGCTATCTGAAAACGGCTGTGGCGCTGAAGTTGCCTGTGAATGTGGAGTTGGTGGCATGTGAAACCCGCATGTGGAGCATTCGTTTGTGTGGGATGCTCTACCAGGTTCATTCCTAGATAATGCACTCAAAGGGCACTAAGCATAGAGTGTGAAAACTGAGTTTCCTTGAGAGCTGCTTGGAAGCCTGATGGTGTGTGAAGTTAGTGAGCCAGATGGAGTTGTTCTCCCACAAGAACCACTCAGCTGATCCTTTTTCAATATGCCCTTCACCAACATGCAGTGTTTCCTTGATTGAATTAGCTCTCACACAAATATTTGCGTCTGGAGCCTTTGCATTGAGGGCTATCTGAAAACGGCTGTGGTGCTGAAATTGCGTGAGAATGTGGAGTTGGTGGCATGTGAAACCCGCATGTGGAGCATTCGTTTGTGTGGGATGCTCTGCCAGGTTCATTCCTAGATAATGCACTCAAAGGGCATTAAGCATAGAGTGTGAAACCTGAGTTTCCTTGAGAGCTGCTTGGAAGCCAGATGGTGTGTGAAGTTAGTGAGCCAAATGGAGTTGTTCTCCCACAAGAACCACTCAGCTGATCCTTCTTCAATATGCCCTTCACCAACATGCAGTGTTTCCTTGATTGAATTAGCTCTCACACCAATATTTGCGTCTAGAGCCTTTGCATTGAGGGCTATCTGAAAACGGCTGTGGCGCTGAAGTTGCCTGTGAATGTGGAGTTGGTGGCATGTGAAACCCGCATGTGGAGCATTCGTTTGTGTGGGATGCTCACCAAGCTTCATTCCAGTCCTAGGCACTCAAAGGGCACTAAGCATAGAGTGTGAAAACTGAGTTTCCTTGAGAGCTGCTTGAAAGCCTGATGGTGTGTGAAGTTAGTGAGCCAAGTGGAGTTGTTCTCCCACAAGAACCACTCAGCTGATTCTAATTCAATATGCCCTTCACCAACATGCAGTGTTTCCTTGATTGAATTAGCTCTCACACCAATATTTGCGTCTAGAGCCTTTGCATTGAGGGCTATCTGAAAACGGCTGTGGTGCTGAAGTTGCCTGTGAATGTGGAATTGGTTGCATGTGAAACCCGAATGTGGAGCATTCGTTTGTGTGGGATGCTCACCAAGCTTCATTTCAGTCCTAGGCACTCAAAGGGCACTAAGCATAGAGTGTGAAAACTGAGTTTCCTTGAGAGCTGCTTGGAAGCCTGATGGTGTGTGAAGTTAGTGAGCCAGATGGAGTTGTTCTCCCACAAGAAACACTCGGCTGATCCTTTTTCAATATGCCCTTCACCAACATGCAGTGTTTCCTTGATTGAATTAGCTCTCACACAAATATTTGCATCTGGAGCCTTTGCATTGAGGGCTATCTGAAAACGGCTGTGGCGCTGAAGTTGCCTGAGAATGTGGAGTTGGTGGCATGTGAAACCCGCATGTGAAGTATTCGTTTGTGTGGGATGCTCTACCAGGTTCATTCCTAGATAATGCACTCAAAGGGCACTAAGCCTAGAGTGTGAAACCTGAGTTTCCTTGAGAGCTGCTTGGAAGCCTGATGGTGTGTGAAGTTAGTGAGCCAAATGGAGTTGCGTCTCGAGCCTTTGCATTGAGGGCTATCTGAAAACGGCTGTGGCGCTGAAGTTGCCTGTGAATGTGGAGTTTGTGGCATGTGAAACCGGCATGTGGAGCATTCGTTTGTGTGGGATGCTCTACCAGGTTCATTCCTAGATAATGCACTCAAAGGGCACTAAGCATAGAGTGTGAAAACTGAGTTTCCTTGAGAGCTGCTTAGAAGTCTGATTTTGTGTGAGGTTAGTGAGCCAAATGGAGTTGTTCTCCCACAAGAACCACTCAGCTGATCCTTCTTCAATATGCCCTTCACCAACATGCAGTGTTTCCTTGATTGAATTAGCTCTCACACCAATATTTGTGTCTAGAGCCTTTGCATTGACTGCTATCTGAAAACGGCTGTGGCGCTGAAGTTGCCTGTGCATGTGGAGTTGGTGGCATGTGAAACCCGCATGTGGAGCATTCGTTTGTGTGGGATGCTCTGCCAGGTTCATTCCTAGATAATGCACTCAAAGGGCATTAAGCATAGAGTGTGAAACCTGAGTTTCCTTGAGAGCTGCTTGGAAGCCAGATGGTGTGTGAAGTTAGTGAGCCAAATGGAGTTGTTCTCCCACAAGAACCACTCAGCTGATCCTTCTTCAATATGCCCTTCACCAACATGCAGTGTTTCCTTGATTGAATTAGCTCTCACACCAATATTTGCGTCTAGAGCCTTTGCATTGAGGGCTATCTGAAAACGGCTGTGGTGCTGAAATTGCGTGAGAATGTGGAGTTGGTGGCATGTGAAACCCGCATGTGGAGCATTCGTTTGTGTGGGATGCTCTGCCAGGTTCATTCCTAGATAATGCACTCAAAGGGCATTAAGCATAGAGTGTGAAACCTGAGTTTCCTTGAGAGCTGCTTGGAAGCCAGATGGTGTGTGAAGTTAGTGAGCCAAATGGAGTTGTTCTCCCACAAGAACCACTCAGCTGATCCTTCTTCAATATGCCCTTCACCAACATGCAGTGTTTCCTTGATTGAATTAGCTCTCACACCAATATTTGCGTCTAGAGCCTTTGCATTGAGGGCTATCTGAAAACGGCTGTGGCGCTGAAGTTGCCTGTGAATGTGGAGTTGGTGGCATGTGAAACCCGCATGTGGAGCATTCGTTTGTGTGGGATGCTCACCAAGCTTCATTCCAGTCCTAGGCACTCAAAGGGCACTAAGCATAGAGTGTGAAAACTGAGTTTCCTTGAGAGCTGCTTGAAAGCCTGATGGTGTGTGAAGTTAGTGAGCCAAATGGAGTTGTTCTCCCACAAGAACCACTCAGCTGATTCTAATTCAATATGCCCTTCACCAACATGCAGTGTTTCCTTGATTGAATTAGCTCTCACACCAATATTTGCGTCTAGAGCCTTTGCATTGAGGGCTATCTGAAAACGGCTGTGGTGCTGAAGTTGCCTATGAATGTGGAATTGGTTGCATGTGAAACCCGAATGTGGAGCATTCGTTTGTGTGGGATGCTCACCAAGCTTCATTTCAGTCCTAGGCACTCAAAGGGCACTAAGCATAGAGTGTGAAACCTGAGTTTCCTTGAGAGCTGCTTGGAAGCCTGATGGTGTGTGAAGTTAGTGAGCCAGATGGAGTTGTTCTCCCACAAGAACCACTCGGCTGATCCTTTTTCAATATGCCCTTCACCAACATGCAGTGTTTCCTTGATTGAATTAGCTCTCACACAAATATTTGCATCTGGAGCCTTTGCATTGAGGGCTATCTGAAAATGGCTGTGGCGCTGAAGTTGCCTGAGAATGTGGAGTTGGTGGCATGTGAAACCCGCATGTGAAGCATTCGTTTGTGTGGGATGCTCTACCAGGTTCATTCCTAGATAATGCACTCAAAGGGCACTAAGCATAGATTGTGAAACCTGAGTTTCCTTGAGAGCTGCTTGGAAGCCTGATGGTGTGTGAAGTTAGTGAGCCAAATGGAGTTGCGTCTCGAGCCTTTGCATTGAGGGCTATCTGAAAACGGCTGTGGCGCTGAAGTTGCCTGTGAATGTGGAGTTTGTGGCATGTGAAACCGGCATGTGGAGCATTCGTTTGTGTGGGATGCTCTACCAGGTTCATTCCTAGATAATGCACTCAAAGGGCACTAAGCATAGAGTGTGAAAACTGAGTTTCCTTGAGAGCTGCTTGGAAGTCTGATTTTGTGTGAAGTTAGTGAGCCAAATGGAGTTGTTCTCCCACAAGAACCACTCAGCTGATCCTTCTTCAATATGCCCTTCACCAACATGCAGTGTTTCCTTGATTGAATTAGCTCTCACACCAATATTTGTGTCTAGAGCCTTTGCATTGACTGCTATCTGAAAACGGCTGTGGCGCTGAAGTTGCCTGTGCATGTGGAGTTGGTGGCATGTGAAACCCGCATGTGGAGCATTCGTTTGTGTGGGATGCTCACCAAGCTTCATTTCAGTCCTAGGCAGTCAAAGGGCACTAAGCATAGAGTGTGAAACCAGAGTTTCCTTGAGAGCTGCTTGGAAGCCTGATGGTGTCTGAAGTTAGTGAGCCAAATGGAGTTGTTCTCCCACAAGAACCACTCAGCTCATTCTTCTTCAATATGCCCTTCACCAACATGCAGTGTTTTCTTGATTGAATTAGCTCTCACACCAATATTTGCGTCTAGAGCTTTTGCATTGAGGGCTATCTGAAAACGGCTGTGGCGCTGAAGTTGCCTGTGAATGTGGAGTTTTTGGCATGTGAAACCCGCATGTGGAGCTTTCGTTTGTGTGGGATGCTCACCAAGATTCATTTCAGTCCTAGGCACTCAAAGGGCACTAAGCATAGAGTGTGAAAACTGAGTTTCCTTGAGAGCTGCTTGGAAGCCTGATGGTGTGTGAAGTTAGTGAGCTAAATGGAGTTGTACTCCCACAAGAACCACTCGGCTGATCCTTCTTCAATATGCCCTTCACCAACATGCAGTGTTTCCTTGATTGAATTAGCTCTCACACAAATATTTGCGTCTAGAGCCTTTGCATTGAGGGCTATCTGAAAACTGCTGTGGCGCTGAAGTTGCCTGTGCATGTGGAGTTGGTGGCATGTGAAACCCGCATGTGGAGCATTCGTTTGTGTGGGATGCTCACCCAGCTTCATTTCAGTCCTAGGCACTCAAAGGGCACTAAGCATAGAGTGTGAAACCTGTGTTTCCTTGAGAGCTGCTTGGAAGCCTGATGGTGTGTGAAGTTAGTGAGCCAAATGGAGTTGTTCTCCCACAAGAACCACTCAGCTGATTCTAATTCAATATGCCCTTCACCAACATGCAGTGTTTCCTTGATTGAATTAGCTCTCACACCAATATTTGCGTCTAGAGCCTTTGCATTGAGGGCTATCTGAAAACGGCTGTGGCGCTGAAGTTGCCTGAGAATGTGGAGTTGGTGGCATGTGAAACCCGCATATGGAGCATTCGTTTGTGTGGGATGCTCACCAAGCTTCATTTCAGTCCTAGGCACTCAAAGGGCACTAAGCATAGAGTGTGAAAACTGAGTTTCCTTGAGAGCTGCTTGGAAGCCTGATGGTGTGTGAAGTTAGTGAGCCAAATGGAGTTGTTCTCCCACAAGAACCACTCGCCTGATCCTTCTTCAATATGCCCTTCACCAACATGCAGTGTTTCCTTGATTGAATTAGCTCTCACACCAATATTTGCGTCTACAGCCTTTGCATTGAGGGCTATCTGAAAACGTCTGTGGCGCTGAAGTTGCCTGTGAATGTGGAGTTTGTGGAATGTGAAACCGGCATGTGGAGCATTCGTTTGTGTGGGATGCTCTACCAGGTTCATTCCTAGATAATGCACTCAAAGGGCACTAAGCATAGAGTGTGAAACCTGAGTTTCCTTGAGAGCTGCTTGGAAGCCTGATGGTGTGTGAAGTTAGTGAGCCAAATGGAGTTGCGTCTAGAGCCTTTGCATTGAGGGCTATCTGAAAACGGCTGTGGCGCTGAAGTTGCCTGTGAATGTGGAGTTGGTGGCATGTGAAACCCGCATGTGGAGCATTCGTTTGTGTGGGATGCTCTACCCGGTTCATTCCTAGATAATGCACTCAAAGGGCACTAAGCATAGAGTGTGAAAACTGAGTTTCCTTGAGAGCTGCTTGGAAGTCTGATTTTGTGTGAAGTTAGTGAGCCAAATGGAGTTGTTCTCCCACAAGAACCACTCGGCTGATCCTTCTTCAATATGCCCTTCACCAACATGCAGTGTTTCCTTGATTGAATTAGCTCTCACACCAATATTTGCGTCTAGAGCCTTTGCATTGAGGGCTATCTGAAAACGGCTGTGGCGCTGAAGTTGCCTGTGCATGTGGAGTTGGTGGCATGTGAAACCCGCATGTGGAGCATTCGTTCGTGTGGGATGCCCACCAAGCTTCATTTCAGTCCTAGGCACTCAAAGGGCACTAAGCATAGAGTGTGAAACCTGTGTTTCCTTGAGAGCTGCTTGGAAGTCTGATTTTGTGTGAAGTTAGTGAGCCAAATGGAGTTGTTCTCCCACAAGAACCACTCAGCTCATTCTTCTTCAATATGCCCTTCACCCACATGCAGTGTTTCCTTGATTGAATTAGCTCTCACACCAATATTTGCGTCTAGAGCTTTTGCATTGAGGGCTATCTGAAAACGGCTGTGGCGCTGAAGTTGCCTGTGAATGTGGAGTTGGTGGCATGTGAAACCCGCATGTGGAGCACTCGTTTGTGTGGGATGCTCACCAAGATTCATTTCAGTCCTAGGCACTCAAAGGGCACTAAGCATAGAGTGTGAAAACTGAGTTTCCTTGAGAGCTGCTTGGAAGCCTGATGGTGTGTGAAGTTAGTGAGCCAAATGGAGTTGTTCTCCCACAAGAACCACTCGGCTGATCCTTCTTCAATATGCCCTTCACCAACATGCAGTGTTTCCTTGATTGAATTAGCTCTCACACAAATATTTGCGTCTAGAGCCTTTGCATTGAGGGCTATCTGAAAACGGCTGTGGCGCTGAAGTTGCCTGTGAATGTGGAGTTGGTGGCATGTGAAACCCGCATGTGGAGCATTCGTTTGTGTGGGATGCTCTACCAGGTTCATTCCTAGATAATGCACTCAAAGGGCACTAAGCATAGAGTGTGAAAACTGAGTTTCCTTGAGAACTGCTTGGAAGCCTGATGGTGTGTGAAGTTAGTGAGCCAAATGGAGTTGTTCTCCCACAAGAACCACTCGGCTGATCCTTCTTCAATATGCCCTTCACCAACATGCAGTGTTTCCTTGATTGAATTAGCTCTCACACCAATATTTGCGTCTAGAGCCTTTGCATTGAGGGCTATCTGAAAACGGCTGTGGCGCTGAAGTTGCCTGTGAAAGTGGAGTTGGTGGCATGTGAAACCCGCATGTGGAGCATTCGTTTGTGTGGGATGCTCTACCAGGTTCATTCCTAGATAATGCACTCAAAGGGCACTAAGCCTAGAGTGTGAAACCTGAGTTTCCTTGAGAGCTGCTTGGAAGCCTGATGGTGGGTGTGGTTAGTGAGCCAAATGGTGTTGTTCTCCCACAAGAACCACTCGGCTGATCCTTCTTCAATATGCCCTTCACCAACATGCAGTGTTTCCTTGATTGAATTAGCTCTCACACCAATATTTGCGTCTAGAGCCTTTGCATTGAGGGCTATCTGAAAACGGCTGTGGCGCTGAAGTTGCCTGAGAATGTGGAGTTGGTGGCATGTGAAACCCGCATGTGGAGCATTCGTTTGTGTGGGATGCTCACCAAGCTTCAATTCAGTCCTAGGCACTCAAAGGGCACTAAGCATAGAGTGTGAAAACTGAGTTTCCTTGAGAGCTGCTTGGAAGCCTGATGGTGTGTGAAGTTAGTGAGCCAAATGGAGTTGTTCTCCCACAAGAACCACTAGGCTGATCCTTCTTCAATATGCCCTGCACCAACATGCAGTGTTTCCTTGATTGAATTAGCTCTCACACAAATATTTGCGTCTGGAGCCTTTGCATTGAGGGCTATCTGAAAACGGCTGTGGCGCTGAAGTTGCCTGTGAATGTGGAGTTTGTGGCATGTGAAACCGGCATGTGGAGCATTCGTTTGTGTGGGATGCTCTACCAGGTTCATTCCTAGATAATGCACTCAAAGGGCACTAAGCATAGAGTGTGAAACCTGAGTTTCCTTGAGAGCTGCTTGGAAGCCTGATGGTGTGTGAAGTTAGTGAGCCAAATGGAGTTGCGTCTAGAGCCTTTGCATTGAGGGCTATCTGAAAACGGCTGTGGCGCTGAACTTGCCTGTGAATGTGGAGTTGGTGGCATGTGAAACTCGCATGTGGAGCATTCGTTTGTGAGGGATGCTCACCAAGATTCATTTCAGTCCTAGGCACTCAAAGGGCACTAAGCATAGAGTGTGAAAACTGAGTTTCCTTGAGAGCTGCTTGGAAGCCTGATGGTGTGTGAAGTTAGTGAGCTAAATGGAGTTGTACTCCCACAGGAACCACTCAGCTGATTCTTCTTCAATATGCCCTTCACCAACATGCAGTGTTTCCTTGATTGAATTAGCTCTCACACCAATATTTGCGTCTAGAGCCTTTGCATTGAGGGCTATCTGAAAACGGCTGTGGTGCTGAAGTTGCCTGTGAATGTGGAGTTGGTGGAATGTGAAACCCGCATGTGGAGCATTCGTTTCTCTGGGATGCTCACCAAGCTTCATTTCAGTCCTAGGCACTCAAAGGGCACTAAGCATAGAGTGTGAAAACTGAGGTTCCTTGAGAGCTGCTTAGAAGCCTGATGGTGTGTGAAGTTAGTGAGCCAAATGGAGTTGTTCTCCCACAAGAACCACTCGGCTGATCCTTCTTCAATATGCCCTTCACCAACATGCAGTGTTTCCTTGATTGAATTCGCTCTCACACCAATATTTGCATCTAGAGCCTTTGCATTGAGGGCTATCTGAAAACGGCTGTGGCCCTGAAGTTGCCTGTGAATGTGGAGTTGGTGGCATGTGAAAATCGCATGTGGAGCATTCGTTTGTGTGGGATGCTCTACCAGGTTCATTCCTAGATAATGCACTCAAAGGGCACTAAGCATAGAGTTGAAAACTGAGTTTCCTTGAGAGCTGCTTGGAAGCCTGATGGTGTGTGAAGTTAGTGAGCCAAATGGAGTTGTTCTCCCACAAGAACCACTCGGCTGATCCTTCTTCAATATGCCCTTCACCAACATGCAGTGTTTCCTTGATTGAATTAGCTCTCACACCAATATTTGCGTCTAGAGCCTTTGCATTGAGGGCTATCTGAAAACGGCTGTGGCGCTGAAGTTGCCTGTGAAAGTGGAGTTGGTGGCATGTGAAACCCGCATATGGAGCATTCGTTTGTGTGGGATGCTCTACCAGGTTCATTCCTAGATAATGCACTCAAAGGGCACTAAGCATAGAGTGTGAAAACTGAGTTTCCTTGAGAGCTGCTTGGAAGCCTGATGGTGTGTGAAGTTAGTGAGCCAGATGGAGTTGTTCTCCCACAAGAACCACTCGGCTGATCCTTTTTCAATATGCCCTTCACCAACATGCAGTGTTTCCTTGATTGAATTAGCTCTCACACAAATATTTGCGTCTGGAGCCTTTGCATTGAGGGCTATCTGAAAACGGCTGTGGTGCTGAAATTGCGTGAGAATGTGGAGTTGGTGGCATGTGAAACCCGCATGTGGAGCATTCGTTTGTGTGGGATGCTCTGCCAGGTTCATTCCTAGATAATGCACTCAAAGGGCACTAAGCATAGAGTGTGAAACCTGAGTTTCCTTGAGAGCTGCTTGGAAGCCTGATGGTGTGTGAAGTTAGTGAGCCAAATGGAGTTGTTCTCCCACAAGAACCACTCAGCTGATCCTTCTTCAATATGCCCTTCACCAACATGCAGTGTTTCCTTGATTGAATTAGCTCTCACACCAATATTTGCGTCTAGAGCCTTTGCATTGAGGGCTATCTGAAAACGGCTGTGGCGCTGAAGTTGCCTGTGAATGTGGAGTTGGTGGCATGTGAAACCCGCATGTGGAGCATTCGTTTGTGTGGGATGCTCACCAAGCTTCATTCCAGTCCTAGGCACTCAAAGGGCACTAAGCATAGAGTGTGAAAACTGAGTTTCCTTGAGAGCTGCTTGAAAGCCTGATGGTGTGTGAAGTTAGTGAGCCAAATGGAGTTGTTCTCCCACAAGAACCACTCAGCTGATCCTTCTTCAATATGCCCTTCACCAACATGCAGTGTTTCCTTGATTGAATTAGCTCTCACAATAATATTTGCGTCTAGAGCCTTTGCATTGAGGGCTATCTGAAAACGGCTGTGGTGCTGAAGTTGCCTGTGAATGTGGAATTGGTGGCATGTGAAACCCGAATGTGGAGCATTCGTTTGTGTGGGATGCTCACCAAGCTTCATTTCAGTCCTAGGCACTCAAAGGGCACTAAGCATAGAGTGTGAAAACTGAGTTTCCTTGAGAGCTGCTTGGAAGCCTGATGGTGTGTGAAGTTAGTGAGCCAGATGGAGTTGTTCTCCCACAAGAACCACTCGGCTGATCCTTTTTCAATATGCCCTTCACCAACATGCAGTGTTTCCTTGATTGAATTAGCTCTCACACAAATATTTGCGTCTGGAGCCTTTGCATTGAGGGCTATCTGAAAACTGCTGTGGCGCTGAAGTTGCCTGTGCATGTGGAGTTGGTGGCATGTGAAACCCGCATGTGGAGCATTCGTTTGTGTGGGATGCTCACCCAGCTTCATTTCAGTCCTAGGCACTCAAAGGGCACTAAGCATAGAGTGTGAAACCTGTGTTTCCTTGAGAGCTGCTTGAAAGCCTGATGGTGTGTGAAGTTAGTGAGCCAAATGGAGTTGTTCTCCCACAAGAACCACTCAGCTGATTCTAATTCAATATGCCCTTCACCAACATGCAGTGTTTCCTTGATTGAATTAGCTCTCACACCAATATTTGCGTCTAGAGCCTTTGCATTGAGGGCTATCTGAAAACGGCTGTGGCGCTGAAGTTGCCTGAGAATGTGGAGTTGGTGGCATGTGAAACCCGCATATGGAGCATTCGTTTGTGTGGGATGCTCACCAAGCTTCATTTCAGTCCTAGGCACTCAAAGGGCACTAAGCATAGAGTGTGAAAACTGAGTTTCCTTGAGAGCTGCTTGGAAGCCTGATGGTGTGTGAAGTTAGTGAGCCAAATGGAGTTGTTCTCCCACAAGAACCACTCGCCTGATCCTTCTTCAATATGCCCTTCACCAACATGCAGTGTTTCCTTGATTGAATTAGCTCTCACACCAATATTTGCGTCTACAGCCTTTGCATTGAGGGCTATCTGAAAACGTCTGTGGCGCTGAAGTTGCCTGTGAATGTGGAGTTTGTGGAATGTGAAACCGGCATGTGGAGCATTCGTTTGTGTGGGATGCTCTACCAGGTTCATTCCTAGATAATGCACTCAAAGGGCACTAAGCATAGAGTGTGAAACCTGAGTTTCCTTGAGAGCTGCTTGGAAGCCTGATGGTGTGTGAAGTTAGTGAGCCAAATGGAGTTGCGTCTAGAGCCTTTGCATTGAGGGCTATCTGAAAACGGCTGTGGCGCTGAAGTTGCCTGTGAATGTGGAGTTGGTGGCATGTGAAACCCGCATGTGGAGCATTCGTTTGTGTGGGATGCTCTACCCGGTTCATTCCTAGATAATGCACTCAAAGGGCACTAAGCATAGAGTGTGAAAACTGAGTTTCCTTGAGAGCTGCTTGGAAGTCTGATTTTGTGTGAAGTTAGTGAGCCAAATGGAGTTGTTCTCCCACAAGAACCACTCGGCTGATCCTTCTTCAATATGCCCTTCACCAACATGCAGTGTTTCCTTGATTGAATTAGCTCTCACACCAATATTTGCGTCTAGAGCCTTTGCATTGAGGGCTATCTGAAAACGGCTGTGGCGCTGAAGTTGCCTGTGCATGTGGAGTTGGTGGCATGTGAAACCCGCATGTGGAGCATTCGTTCGTGTGGGATGCCCACCAAGCTTCATTTCAGTCCTAGGCACTCAAAGGGCACTAAGCATAGAGTGTGAAACCTGTGTTTCCTTGAGAGCTGCTTGGAAGTCTGATTTTGTGTGAAGTTAGTGAGCCAAATGGAGTTGTTCTCCCACAAGAACCACTCAGCTCATTCTTCTTCAATATGCCCTTCACCCACATGCAGTGTTTCCTTGATTGAATTAGCTCTCACACCAATATTTGCGTCTAGAGCTTTTGCATTGAGGGCTATCTGAAAACGGCTGTGGCGCTGAAGTTGCCTGTGAATGTGGAGTTGGTGGCATGTGAAACCCGCATGTGGAGCACTCGTTTGTGTGGGATGCTCACCAAGATTCATTTCAGTCCTAGGCACTCAAAGGGCACTAAGCATAGAGTGTGAAAACTGAGTTTCCTTGAGAGCTGCTTGGAAGCCTGATGGTGTGTGAAGTTAGTGAGCCAAATGGAGTTGTTCTCCCACAAGAACCACTCGGCTGATCCTTCTTCAATATGCCCTTCACCAACATGCAGTGTTTCCTTGATTGAATTAGCTCTCACACAAATATTTGCGTCTAGAGCCTTTGCATTGAGGGCTATCTGAAAACGGCTGTGGCGCTGAAGTTGCCTGTGAATGTGGAGTTGGTGGCATGTGAAACCCGCATGTGGAGCATTCGTTTGTGTGGGATGCTCTACCAGGTTCATTCCTAGATAATGCACTCAAAGGGCACTAAGCCTAGAGTGTGAAACCTGAGTTTCCTTGAGAGCTGCTTGGAAGCCTGATGGTGGGTGTGGTTAGTGAGCCAAATGGTGTTGTTCTCCCACAAGAACCACTCGGCTGATCCTTCTTCAATATGCCCTTCACCAACATGCAGTGTTTCCTTGATTGAATTAGCTCTCACACCAATATTTGCGTCTAGAGCCTTTGCATTGAGGGCTATCTGAAAACGGCTGTGGCGCTGAAGTTGCCTGAGAATGTGGAGTTGGTGGCATGTGAAACCCGCATGTGGAGCATTCGTTTGTGTGGGATGCTCACCAAGCTTCAATTCAGTCCTAGGCACTCAAAGGGCACTAAGCATAGAGTGTGAAAACTGAGTTTCCTTGAGAGCTGCTTGGAAGCCTGATGGTGTGTGAAGTTAGTGAGCCAAATGGAGTTGTTCTCCCACAAGAACCACTAGGCTGATCCTTCTTCAATATGCCCTGCACCAACATGCAGTGTTTCCTTGATTGAATTAGCTCTCACACCAATATTTGCGTCTAGAGCCTTTGCATTGAGGGCTATCTGAAAACGGCTGTGGCGCTGAAGTTGCCTGTGAATGTGGAGTTTGTGGCATGTGAAACCGGCATGTGGAGCATTCGTTTGTGTGGGATGCTCTACCAGGTTCATTCCTAGATAATGCACTCAAAGGGCACTAAGCATAGAGTGTGAAACCTGAGTTTCCTTGAGAGCTGCTTGGAAGCCTGATGGTGTGTGAAGTTAGTGAGCCAAATGGAGTTGCGTCTAGAGCCTTTGCATTGAGGGCTATCTGAAAACGGCTGTGGCGCTGAACTTGCCTGTGAATGTGGAGTTGGTGGCATGTGAAACTCGCATGTGGAGCATTCGTTTGTGAGGGATGCTCACCAAGCTTCATTTCAGTCCTAGGCACTCAAAGGGCACTAAGCATAGAGTGTGAAAACTGAGTTTCCTTGAGAGCTGCTTAGAAGCCTGATGGTGTGTGAAGTTAGTGAGCCAAATGGAGTTGTTCTCCCACAAGAACCACTCGGCTGATCCTTCTTCAATATGCCCTTCACCAACATGCAGTGTTTCCTTGATTGAATTCGCTCTCACACCAATATTTGCGTCTAGAGCCTTTGCATTGAGGGCTATCTGAAAACGGCTGTGGCCCTGAAGTTGCCTGTGAATGTGGAGTTGGTGGCATGTGAAAATCGCATGTGGAGCATTCGTTTGTGTGGGATGCTCTACCAGGTTCATTCCTAGATAATGCACTCAAAGGGCACTAAGCATAGAGTTGAAAACTGAGTTTCCTTGAGAGCTGCTTGGAAGCCTGATGGTGTGTGAAGTTAGTGAGCCAAATGGAGTTGTTCTCCCACAAGAACCACTCGGCTGATCCTTCTTCAATATGCCCTTCACCAACATGCAGTGTTTCCTTGATTGAATTAGCTCTCACACCAATATTTGCGTCTAGAGCCTTTGCATTGAGGGCTATCTGAAAACGGCTGTGGCGCTGAAGTTGCCTGTGAAAGTGGAGTTGGTGGCATGTGAAACCCGCATATGGAGTATTCGTTTGTGTGGGATGCTCTACCAGGTTCATTCCTAGATAATGCACTCAAAGGGCACTAAGCATAGAGTGTGAAAACTGAGTTTCCTTGAGAGCTGCTTGGAAGCCTGATGGTGTGTGAAGTTAGTGAGCCAGATGGAGTTGTTCTCCCACAAGAACCACTCGGCTGATCCTTTTTCAATATGCCCTTCACCAACATGCAGTGTTTCCTTGATTGAATTAGCTCTCACACAAATATTTGCGTCTGGAGCCTTTGCATTGAGGGCTATCTGAAAACGGCTGTGGTGCTGAAATTGCGTGAGAATGTGGAGTTGGTGGCATGTGAAACCCGCATGTGGAGCATTCGTTTGTGTGGGATGCTCTGCCAGGTTCATTCCTAGATAATGCACTCAAAGGGCACTAAGCATAGAGTGTGAAACCTGAGTTTCCTTGAGAGCTGCTTGGAAGCCTGATGGTGTGTGAAGTTAGTGAGCCAAATGGAGTTGTTCTCCCACAAGAACCACTCAGCTGATCCTTCTTCAATATGCCCTTCACCAACATGCAGTGTTTCCTTGATTGAATTAGCTCTCACACCAATATTTGCGTCTAGAGCCTTTGCATTGAGGGCTATCTGAAAACGGCTGTGGCGCTGAAGTTGCCTGTGAATGTGGAGTTGGTGGCATGTGAAACCCGCATGTGGAGCATTCGTTTGTGTGGGATGCTCACCAAGCTTCATTCCAGTCCTAGGCACTCAAAGGGCACTAAGCATAGAGTGTGAAAACTGAGTTTCCTTGAGAGCTGCTTGAAAGCCTGATGGTGTGTGAAGTTAGTGAGCCAAATGGAGTTGTTCTCCCACAAGAACCACTCAGCTGATCCTTCTTCAATATGCCCTTCACCAACATGCAGTGTTTCCTTGATTGAATTAGCTCTCACAATAATATTTGCGTCTAGAGCCTTTGCATTGAGGGCTATCTGAAAACGGCTGTGGTGCTGAAGTTGCCTGTGAATGTGGAATTGGTGGCATGTGAAACCCGAATGTGGAGCATTCGTTTGTGTGGGATGCTCACCAAGCTTCATTTCAGTCCTAGGCACTCAAAGGGCACTAAGCATAGAGTGTGAAAACTGAGTTTCCTTGAGAGCTGCTTGGAAGCCTGATGGTGTGTGAAGTTAGTGAGCCAGATGGAGTTGTTCTCCCACAAGAACCACTCGGCTGATCCTTTTTCAATATGCCCTTCACCAACATGCAGTGTTTCCTTGATTGAATTAGCTCTCACACAAATATTTGCGTCTGGAGCCTTTGCATTGAGGGCTATCTGAAAACGGCTGTGGCGCTGAAGTTGCCTGAGAATGTGGAGTTGGTGGCATGTGAAACCCGCATGTGAAGCATTCGTTTGTGTGGGATGCTCTACCAGGTTCATTCCTAGATAATGCACTCAAAGGGCACTAAGCATAGAGTGTGAAACCTGAGTTTCCTTGAGAGCTGCTTGGAAGCCTGATGGTGTGTGAAGTTAGTGAGCCAAATGGAGTTGCGTCTAGAGCCTTTGCATTGAGGGCTATCTGAAAACGGCTGTGGCGCTGAATTTGCCTGTGAATGTGGAGTTTGTGGCATGTGAAACCGGCATGTGGAGCATTCGTTTGTGTGGGATGCTCTACCAGGTTCATTCCCAGATAATGCACTCAAAGGGCACTAAGCATAGAGTGTGAAAACTGAGTTTCCTTGAGAGCTGCTTGGAAGTCTGATTTTGTGTGAAGTTAGTGAGCCAAATGAAGTTGTTCTCCCACAAGAACCACTCGGCTGATCCTTCTTCAATATGCCCTTCACCAACATGCAGTGTTTCCTTGATTGAATTAGCTCTCACACCAATATTTGCGTCTAGAGCCTTTGCATTGAGGGCTATCTGAAAACGGCTGTGGCGCTGAAGTTGCCTGTGCATGTGGAGTTGGTGGCATGTGAAACCCGCATGTGGAGCATTCGTTTGTGTGGGATGCTCACCAAGCTTCATTTCAGTCCTAGGCACTCAAAGGGCACTAAGCATAGAGTGTGAAACCAGAGTTTCCTTGAGAGCTGCTTGGAAGCCTGATGGTGTCTGAAGTTAGTGAGCCAAATGGAGTTGTTCTCCCACAAGAACCACTCAGCTCATTCTTCTTCAATATGCCCTTCACCAACATGCAGTGTTTCCTTGATTGAATTCGCTCTCACACCAATATTTGCGTCTAGAGCTTTTGCATTGAGGGCTATCTGAAAACGGCTGTGGCGCTGAAGTTGCCTGTGAATGTGGAGTTTTTGGCATGTGAAACCCGCATGTGGAGCTTTCGTTTGTGTGGGATGCTCACCAAGATTCATTTCAGTCCTAGGCACTCAAAGGGCACTAAGCATAGAGTGTGAAACCTGTGTTTCCTTGAGAGCTGCTTGGAAGCCTGATGGTGTGTGAAGTTAGTGAGCCAAATGGAGTTGTTCTCCCACAAGAACCACTCAGCTGATTCTAATTCAATATGCCCTTCATCAACATGCAGTGTTTCCTTGATTGAATTAGCTCTCACACCAATATTTGCGTCTAGAGCCTTTGCATTGAGGGCTATCTGAAAACGGCTGTGGCGCTGAAGTTGCCTGAGAATGTGGAGTTGGTGGCATGTGAAACCCGCATGTGAAGCATTCGTTTGTGTGGGATGCTCTACCAGGTTCATTCCTAGATAATGCACTCAAAGGGCACTAAGCATAGAGTGTGAAAACTGAGTTTCCTTGAGAGCTGCTTGGAAGCCTGATGGTGTGTGAAGTTAGTGAGCCAAATGGAGTTGTTCTCCCACAAGAACCACTCGCCTGATCCTTCTTCAATATGCCCTTCACCAACATGCAGTGTTTCCTTGATTGAATTAGCTCTCACACCAATATTTGCGTCTAGAGCCTTTGCATTGAGGGCTATCTGAAAACGGCTGTGGCGCTGAAGTTGCCTGTGCATGTGGAGTTGGTGGCATGTGAAACCCGCATGTGGAGCATTCGTTTGTGTGGGATGCTCACCAAGCTTCATTTCAGTCCTAGGCACTCAAAGGGCACTAAGCATAGAGTGTGAAACCAGAGTTTCCTTGAGAGCTGCTTGGAAGCCTGATGGTGTCTGAAGTTAGTGAGCCAAATGGAGTTGTTCTCCCACAAGAACCACTCAGCTCATTCTTCTTCAATATGCCCTTCACCAACATGCAGTGTTTCCTTGATTGAATTAGCTCTCACACCAATATTTGCGTCTAGAGCTTTTGCATTGAGGGCTATCTGAAAACGGCTGTGGCGCTGAAGTTGCCTGTGAATGTGGAGTTTTTGGCATGTGAAACCCGCATGTGGAGCTTTCGTTTGTGTGGGATGCTCACCAAGATTCATTTCAGTCCTAGGCACTCAAAGGGCACTAAGCATAGAGTGTGAAACCTGTGTTTCCTTGAGAGCTGCTTGGAAGCCTGATGGTGTGTGAAGTTAGTGAGCCAAATGGAGTTGTTCTCCCACAAGAACCACTCAGCTGATTCTAATTCAATATGCCCTTCATCAACATGCAGTGTTTCCTTGATTGAATTAGCTCTCACACCAATATTTGCGTCTAGAGCCTTTGCATTGAGGGCTATCTGAAAACGGCTGTGGCGCTGAAGTTGCCTGAGAATGTGGAGTTGGTGGCATGTGAAACCCGCATGTGAAGCATTCGTTTGTGTGGGATGCTCTACCAGGTTCATTCCTAGATAATGCACTCAAAGGGCACTAAGCATAGAGTGTGAAAACTGAGTTTCCTTGAGAGCTGCTTGGAAGCCTGATGGTGTGTGAAGTTAGTGAGCCAAATGGAGTTGTTCTCCCACAAGAACCACTCAGCTGATCCTTCTTCAATATGCCCTTCACCAACATGCAGTGTTTCCTTGATTGAATTAGCTCTCACACCAATATTTGCGTCTAGAGCCTTTGCATTGAGGGCTATCTGAAAACGGCTGTGGCGCTGAAGTTGCCTGTGAATGTGGAGTTGGTGGCATGTGAAACCCGCATGTGGAGCATTCGTTTGTGTGGGATGCTCACCAAGCTTCATTCCAGTCCTAGGCACTCAAAGGGCACTAAGCATAGAGTGTGAAAACTGAGTTTCCTTGAGAGCTGCTTGAAAGCCTGATGGTGTGTGAAGTTAGTGAGCCAAATGGAGTTGTTCTCCCACAAGAACCACTCAGCTGATTCTAATTCAATATGCCCTTCACCAACATGCAGTGTTTCCTTGATTGAATTAGCTCTCACAATAATATTTGCGTCTAGAGCCTTTGCATTGAGGGCTATCTGAAAACGGCTGTGGTGCTGAAGTTGCCTGTGAATGTGGAATTGGTGGCATGTGAAACCCGAATGTGGAGCATTCGTTTGTGTGGGATGCTCACCAAGCTTCATTTCAGTCCTAGGCACTCAAAGGGCACTAAGCATAGAGTGTGAAAACTGAGTTTCCTTGAGAGCTGCTTGGAAGCCTGATGGTGTGTGAAGTTAGTGAGCCAGATGGAGTTGTTCTCCCACAAGAACCACTCGGCTGATCCTTTTTCAATATGCCCTTCACCAACATGCAGTGTTTCCTTGATTGAATTAGCTCTCACACCAATATTTGCGTCTGGAGCCTTTGCATTGAGGGCTATCTGAAAACGGCTGTGGTGCTGAAATTGCGTGAGAATGTGGAGTTGGTGGCATGTGAAACCCGCATGTCGAGCATTCGTTTGTGTGGGATGCTCTACCAGGTTCATTCCTAGATAATGCACTCAAAGGGCACTAAGCATAGAGTGTGAAAACTGAGTTTCCTTGAGAGCTGCTTGGAAGCCTGATGGTGTGTGAAGTTAGTGAGCCAAATGGAGTTGTTCTCCCACAAGAACCACTCGCCTGATCCTTCTTCAATATGCCCTTCACCAACATGCAGTGTTTCCTTGATTGAATTAGCTCTCACACCAATATTTGCGTCTAGAGCCTTTGCATTGAGGGCTATCTGAAAACGGCTGTGGCGCTGAAGTTGCCTGTGCATGTGGAGTTGGTGGCATGTGAAACCCGCATGTGGAGCATTCGTTTGTGTGGGATGCTCACCAAGCTTCATTTCAGTCCTAGGCACTCAAAGGGCACTAAGCATAGAGTGTGAAACCAGAGTTTCCTTGAGAGCTGCTTGGAAGCCTGATGGTGTCTGAAGTTAGTGAGCCAAATGGAGTTGTTCTCCCACAAGAACCACTCAGCTCATTCTTCTTCAATATGCCCTTCACCAACATGCAGTGTTTCCTTGATTGAATTAGCTCTCACACCAATATTTGCGTCTAGAGCTTTTGCATTGAGGGCTATCTGAAAACGGCTGTGGCGCTGAAGTTGCCTGTGAATGTGGAGTTTTTGGCATGTGAAACCCGCATGTGGAGCTTTCGTTTGTGTGGGATGCTCACCAAGATTCATTTCAGTCCTAGGCACTCAAAGGGCACTAAGCATAGAGTGTGAAACCTGTGTTTCCTTGAGAGCTGCTTGGAAGCCTGATGGTGTGTGAAGTTAGTGAGCCAAATGGAGTTGTTCTCCCACAAGAACCACTCAGCTGATTCTAATTCAATATGCCCTTCATCAACATGCAGTGTTTCCTTGATTGAATTAGCTCTCACACCAATATTTGCGTCTAGAGCCTTTGCATTGAGGGCTATCTGAAAACGGCTGTGGCGCTGAAGTTGCCTGAGAATGTGGAGTTGGTGGCATGTGAAACCCGCATGTGAAGCATTCGTTTGTGTGGGATGCTCTACCAGGTTCATTCCTAGATAATGCACTCAAAGGGCACTAAGCATAGAGTGTGAAAACTGAGTTTCCTTGAGAGCTGCTTGGAAGCCTGATGGTGTGTGAAGTTAGTGAGCCAAATGGAGTTGTTCTCCCACAAGAACCACTCAGCTGATCCTTCTTCAATATGCCCTTCACCAACATGCAGTGTTTCCTTGATTGAATTAGCTCTCACACCAATATTTGCGTCTAGAGCCTTTGCATTGAGGGCTATCTGAAAACGGCTGTGGCGCTGAAGTTGCCTGTGAATGTGGAGTTGGTGGCATGTGAAACCCGCATGTGGAGCATTCGTTTGTGTGGGATGCTCACCAAGCTTCATTCCAGTCCTAGGCACTCAAAGGGCACTAAGCATAGAGTGTGAAAACTGAGTTTCCTTGAGAGCTGCTTGAAAGCCTGATGGTGTGTGAAGTTAGTGAGCCAAATGGAGTTGTTCTCCCACAAGAACCACTCAGCTGATTCTAATTCAATATGCCCTTCACCAACATGCAGTGTTTCCTTGATTGAATTAGCTCTCACAATAATATTTGCGTCTAGAGCCTTTGCATTGAGGGCTATCTGAAAACGGCTGTGGTGCTGAAGTTGCCTGTGAATGTGGAATTGGTGGCATGTGAAACCCGAATGTGGAGCATTCGTTTGTGTGGGATGCTCACCAAGCTTCATTTCAGTCCTAGGCACTCAAAGGGCACTAAGCATAGAGTGTGAAAACTGAGTTTCCTTGAGAGCTGCTTGGAAGCCTGATGGTGTGTGAAGTTAGTGAGCCAGATGGAGTTGTTCTCCCACAAGAACCACTCGGCTGATCCTTTTTCAATATGCCCTTCACCAACATGCAGTGTTTCCTTGATTGAATTAGCTCTCACACCAATATTTGCGTCTGGAGCCTTTGCATTGAGGGCTATCTGAAAACGGCTGTGGTGCTGAAATTGCGTGAGAATGTGGAGTTGGTGGCATGTGAAACCCGCATGTGGAGCATTCGTTTGTGTGGGATGCTCTGCCAGGTTCATTCCTAGATAATGCACTCAAAGGGCACTAAGCATAGAGTGTGAAAACTGAGTTTCCTTGAGAGCTGCTTGGAAGCCTGACGGTGTGTGAAGTTAGTGAGCCAAGTGGAGTTGTTCTCCCACAAGAACCACTCGGCTGATTCTTCTTCAATATGCCCTTCACCAACATGCAGTGTTTCCTTGATTGAATTAGCTCTCACACCAATATTTGCGTCTAGAGCCTTTGCATTGAGGGCTATCTGAAAATGGCTGTGGCGCTGAAGTTGCCTGAGAATGTGGAGTTGGTGGCATGTGAAACCCGCATGTGGAGCATTCGTTTGTGTGGGATGCTCTACCAGGTTCATTCCTAGATAATGCACTCAAAGGGCACTAAGCCTAGAGTGTGAAACCAGAGTTTCCTTGAGAGCTGCTTGGAAGCCTGATGGTGTGTGAAGTTAGTGAGCCAAATGGAGTTGTTCTCCCACAAGAACCACTCAGCTGATTCTAATTCAATATGCCCTTCACCAACATGCAGTGTTTCCTTGATTGAATTAGCTCTCACACCAATATTTGCGTCTAGAGCCTTTGCATTGAGGGCTATCTGAAAACGGCTGTGGCGCTGAAGTTGCCTGAGAATGTGGAGTTGGTGGCATGTGAAACCCGCATGTGAAGCATTCGTTTGTGTGGGATGCTCTACCAGGTTCATTCCTAGATAATGCACTCAAAGGGCACTAAGCATAGAGTGTGAAACCTGAGTTTCCTTGAGAGCTGCTTGGAAGCCTGATGGTGTGTGAAGTTAGTGAGCCAAATGGAGTTGCGTCTAGAGCCTTTGCATTGAGGGCTATCTGAAAACGGCTGTGGCGCTGAAGTTGCCTGTGAATGTGGAGTTTGTGGCATGTGAAACCGGCATGTGGAGCATTCGTTTGTGTGGGATGCTCTACCAGGTTCATTCCTAGATAATGCACTCAAAGGGCACTAAGCATAGAGTGTGAAAACTGAGTTTCCTTGAGAGCTGCTTGAAAGCCTGATGGTGTGTGAAGTTAGTGAGCCAAATGGAGTTGTTCTCCCACAAGAACCACTCAGCTGATTCTAATTCAATATGCCCTTCACCAACATGCAGTGTTTCCTTGATTGAATTAGCTCTCACAATAATATTTGCGTCTAGAGCCTTTGCATTGAGGGCTATCTGAAAACGGCTGTGGTGCTGAAGTTGCCTGTGAATGTGGAATTGGTGGCATGTGAAACCCGAATGTGGAGCATTCGTTTGTGTGGGATGCTCACCAAGCTTCATTTCAGTCCTAGGCACTCAAAGGGCACTAAGCCTAGAGTGTGAAACCTGAGTTTCCTTGAGAGCTGCTTGGAAGCCTGATGGTGTGTGAAGTTAGTGAGCCAAATGGAGTTGTTCTCCCACAAGAACCACTCAGCTGATTCTAATTCAATATGCCCTTCACCAACATGCAGTGTTTCCTTGATTGAATTAGCTCTCACACCAATATTTGCGTCTAGAGCCTTTGCATTGAGGGCTATCTGAAAATGGCTGTGGCGCTGAAGTTGCCTGAGAATGTGGAGTTGGTGGCATGTGAAACCCGCATGTGAAGCATTCGTTTGTGTGGGATGCTCTACCAGGTTCATTCCTAGATAATGCACTCAAAGGGCACTAAGCATAGAGTGTGAAACCTGAGTTTCCTTGAGAGCTGCTTGGAAGCCTGATGGTGTGTGAAGTTAGTGAGCCAAATGGAGTTGCGTCTAGAGCCTTTGCATTGAGGGCTATCTGAAAACGGCTGTGGCGCTGAAGTTGCCTGTGAATGTGGAGTTTGTGGCATGTGAAACCGGCATGTGGAGCATTCGTTTGTGTGGGATGCTCTACCAGGTTCATTCCTAGATAATGCACTCAAAGGGCACTAAGCATAGAGTGTGAAAACTGAGTTTCCTTGAGAGCTGCTTGGAAGTCTGATTTTGTGTGAAGTTAGTGAGCCAAATGAAGTTGTTCTCCCACAAGAACCACTCGGCTGATCCTTCTTCAATATGCCCTTCACCAACATGCAGTGTTTCCTTGATTGAATTAGCTCTCACACCAATATTTGCGTCTAGAGCCTTTGCATTGAGGGCTATCTGAAAACGGCTGTGGCGCTGAAGTTGCCTGTGCATGTGGAGTTGGTGGCATGTGAAACCCGCATGTGGAGCATTCGTTTGTGTGGGATGCTCACCAAGCTTCATTTCAGTCCTAGGCACTCAAAGGGCACTAAGCATAGAGTGTGAAACCAGAGTTTCCTTGAGAGCTGCTTGGAAGCCTGATGGTGTCTGAAGTTAGTGAGCCAAATGGAGTTGTTCTCCCACAAGAACCACTCAGCTCATTCTTCTTCAATATGCCCTTCACCAACATGCAGTGTTTCCTTGATTGAATTAGCTCTCACACCAATATTTGCGTCTAGAGCTTTTGCATTGAGGGCTATCTGAAAACGGCTGTGGCGCTGAAGTTGCCTGTGAATGTGGAGTTTTTGGCATGTGAAACCCGCATGTGGAGCTTTCGTTTGTGTGGGATGCTCACCAAGATTCATTTCAGTCCTAGGCACTCAAAGGGCACTAAGCATAGAGTGTGAAACCTGTGTTTCCTTGAGAGCTGCTTGGAAGCCTGATGGTGTGTGAAGTTAGTGAGCCAAATGGAGTTGTTCTCCCACAAGAACCACTCAGCTGATTCTAATTCAATATGCCCTTCATCAACATGCAGTGTTTCCTTGATTGAATTAGCTCTCACACCAATATTTGCGTCTAGAGCCTTTGCATTGAGGGCTATCTGAAAACGGCTGTGGCGCTGAAGTTGCCTGTGCATGTGGAGTTGGTGGCATGTGAAACCCGCATGTGAAGCATTCGTTTGTGTGGGATGCTCTACCAGGTTCATTCCTAGATAATGCACTCAAAGGGCACTAAGCATAGAGTGTGAAAACTGAGTTTCCTTGAGAGCTGCTTGGAAGCCTGATGGTGTGTGAAGTTAGTGAGCCAAATGGAGTTGTTCTCCCACAAGAACCACTCGCCTGATCCTTCTTCAATATGCCCTTCACCAACATGCAGTGTTTCCTTGATTGAATTAGCTCTCACACCAATATTTGCGTCTAGAGCCTTTGCATTGAGGGCTATCTGAAAACGGCTGTGGCGCTGAAGTTGCCTGTGCATGTGGAGTTGGTGGCATGTGAAACCCGCATGTGGAGCATTCGTTTGTGTGGGATGCTCACCAAGCTTCATTTCAGTCCTAGGCACTCAAAGGGCACTAAGCATAGAGTGTGAAACCAGAGTTTCCTTGAGAGCTGCTTGGAAGCCTGATGGTGTCTGAAGTTAGTGAGCCAAATGGAGTTGTTCTCCCACAAGAACCACTCAGCTCATTCTTCTTCAATATGCCCTTCACCAACATGCAGTGTTTCCTTGATTGAATTAGCTCTCACACCAATATTTGCGTCTAGAGCTTTTGCATTGAGGGCTATCTGAAAACGGCTGTGGCGCTGAAGTTGCCTGTGAATGTGGAGTTTTTGGCATGTGAAACCCGCATGTGGAGCTTTCGTTTGTGTGGGATGCTCACCAAGATTCATTTCAGTCCTAGGCACTCAAAGGGCACTAAGCATAGAGTGTGAAACCTGTGTTTCCTTGAGAGCTGCTTGGAAGCCTGATGGTGTGTGAAGTTAGTGAGCCAAATGGAGTTGTTCTCCCACAAGAACCACTCAGCTGATTCTAATTCAATATGCCCTTCATCAACATGCAGTGTTTCCTTGATTGAATTAGCTCTCACACCAATATTTGCGTCTAGAGCCTTTGCATTGAGGGCTATCTGAAAACGGCTGTGGCGCTGAAGTTGCCTGAGAATGTGGAGTTGGTGGCATGTGAAACCCGCATGTGAAGCATTCGTTTGTGTGGGATGCTCTACCAGGTTCATTCCTAGATAATGCACTCAAAGGGCACTAAGCATAGAGTGTGAAAACTGAGTTTCCTTGAGAGCTGCTTGGAAGCCTGATGGTGTGTGAAGTTAGTGAGCCAAATGGAGTTGTTCTCCCACAAGAACCACTCGCCTGATCCTTCTTCAATATGCCCTTCACCAACATGCAGTGTTTCCTTGATTGAATTAGCTCTCACACAAATATTTGCGTCTAGAGCCTTTGCATTGAGGGCTATCTGAAAACGGCTGTGGCGCTGAAGTTGCCTGAGAATGTGGAGTTGGTGGCATGTGAAACCCGCATATGGAGCATTCGTTTGTGTGGGATGCTCACCAAGCTTCATTTCACTCCTAGGCACTCAAAGGGCACTAAGCATAGAGTGTGAAAACTGAGTTTCCTTGAGAGCTGCTTGGAAGCCTGATGGTGTGTGAAGTTAGTGAGCCAAATGGAGTTGTTCTCCCACAAGTACCACTAGGCTGATCCTTCTTCAATATGCCCTTCACCAACATGCAGTGTTTCCTTGATTGAATTAGCTCTCACACCAATATTTGCGTCTAGAGCCTTTGCATTGAGGGCTATCTGAAAACGTCTGTGGCACTGAAGTTGCCTGTGAATGTGGAGTTTGTGGAATGTGAAACCGGCATGTGGAGCATTCGTTTGTGTGGGATGCTCTACCAGGTTCATTCCTAGATAATGCACTCAAAGGGCACTAAGCATAGAGTGTGAAACCTGAGTTTCCTTGAGAGCTGTTTGGAAGCCTGATGGTGTGTGAAGTTAGTGAGCCAAATGGAGTTGCGTCTAGAGCCTTTGCATTGAGGGCTATCAGAAAACGGCTGTGGCGCTGAAGTTGCCTGTGAATGTGGAGTTGGTGGCATTTGAAACCCGCATGTGGAGCATTCGTTTGTGTGGGATGCTCTACCCGGTTCATTCCTAGATAATGCACTCAAAGGGCACTAAGCATAGAGTGTGAAAACTGAGTTTCCTTGAGAGCTGCTTGAAAGTCTGATTTTGTGTGAAGTTAGTGAGCCAAATGGAGTTGTTCTCCCACAAGAACCACTCGGCTGATCCTTCTTCAATATGCCCTTCACCAACATGCAGTGTTTCCTTGATTGAATTAGCTCTCACACCAATATTTGCGTCTAGAGCCTTTGCATTGAGGGCTATCTGAAACGGCTGTGGCGCTGAAGTTGCCTGTGCATGTGGAGTTGGTGGCATGTGAAACCCGCATGTGGAGCATTCGTTCGTGTGGGATGCCCACCAAGCTTCATTTCAGTCCTAGGCACTCAAAGGGCACTAAGCATAGAGTGTGAAACCTGTGTTTCCTTGAGAGCTGCTTGGAAGCCTGATGGTGTGTGAAGTTAGTGAGCCAAATGGAGTTGTTCTCCCACAAGAACCACTCAGCTCATTCTTCTTCAATATGCCCTTCACCAACATGCAGTGTTTCCTTGATTGAATTAGCTCTCACACCAATATTTGCGTCTAGAGCTTTTGCATTGAGGGCTATCTGAAAACGGCTGTGGCGCTGAAGTTGCCTGTGAATGTGGAGTTGGTGGCATGTGAAACCCGCATGTGGAGCACTCGTTTGTGTGGGATGCTCACCAAGATTCATTTCAGTCCTAGGCACTCAAAGGGCACTAAGCATAGAGTGTGAAAACTGAGTTTCCTTGAGAGCTGCTTGGAAGCCTGATGGTGTGTGAAGTTAGTGAGCCAAATGGAGTTGTTCTCCCACAAGAACCACTCGGCTGATCCTTCTTCAATATGCCCTTCACCAACATGCAGTGTTTCCTTGATTGAATTAGCTCTCACACAAATATTTGCGTCTAGAGCCTTTGCATTGAGGGCTATCTGAAAACGGCTGTGGCGCTGAAGTTGCCTGTGAATGTGGAGTTGGTGGCATGTGAAACCCGCATGTGGAGCATTCGTTTGTGTGGGATGCTCTACCAGGTTCATTCCTAGATAATGCACTCAAAGGGCACTAAGCATAGAGTGTGAAAACTGAGTTTCCTTGAGAGCTGCTTGGAAGCCTGATGGTGTGTGAAGTTAGTGAGCCAAATGGAGTTGTTCTCCCCCCCACAAGAACCACTCGGCTGATCCTTCTTCAATATGCCCTTCACCAACATGCAGTGTTTCCTTGATTGAATTAGCTCTCACACCAATATTTGCGTCTAGAGCCTTTGCATTGAGGGCTATCTGAAAACGGCTGTGGCGCTGAAGTTGCCTGTGAATGTGGAGTTGGTGGCATGTGAAACCCGCATGTGGAGCATTCGTTTGTGTGGGATGCTCTACCAGGTTCATTCCTAGATAATGCACTCAAAGGGCACTAAGCCTAGAGTGTGAAACCTGAGTTTCCTTGAGAGCTGCTTGGAAGCCTGATGGTGGGTGTGGTTAGTGAGCCAAATGGTGTTGTTCTCCCACAAGAACCACTCGGCTGATCCTTCTTCAATATGCCCTTCACCAACATGCAGTGTTTCCTTGATTGAATTAGCTCTCACACCAATATTTGCATCTAGAGCCTTTGCATTGAGGGCTATCTGAAAACGGCTGTGGCGCTGAAGTTGCCTGAGAATGTGGAGTTGGTGGCATGTGAAACCCGCATGTGGAGCATTCGTTTGTGTGGGATGCTCACCAAGCTACAATTCAGTCCTAGGCACTCAAAGGGCACTAAGCATAGAGTGTGAAAACTGAGTTTCCTTGAGAGCTGCTTGGAAGCCTGATGGTGTGTGAAGTTAGTGAGCCAAATGGAGTTGTTCTCCCACAAGAACCACTAGGCTGATCCTTCTTCAATATGCCCTTCACCAACATGCAGTGTTTCCTTGATTGAATTAGCTCTCACACCAATATTTGCGTCTAGAGCCTTTGCATTGAGGGCTATCTGAAAACGGCTGTGGCGCTGAAGTTGCCTGTGAATGTGGAGTTTGTGGCATGTGAAACCCGCATGTGGAGCATTCGTTTGTGTGGGATGCTCTACCAGGTTCATTCCTAGATAATGCACTCAAAGGGCACTAAGCATAGAGTGTGAAAACTGAGTTTCCTTGAGAGCTGCTTGGAAGCCTGATGGTGTGTGAAGTTAGTGAGCCAAATGGAGTTGTTCTCAAACAAGATCCACTCGGCTGATCCTTCTTCAATATGCCCTTCACCAACATGCAGTGTTTCCTTGATTGAATTAGCTCTCACACCAATATTTGCGTCTAGAGCTTTTGCATTGAGGGCTATCTGAAAACGGCTGTGGCGCTGAAGTTGCCTGTGAATGTGGAGTTGGTGGCATGTGAAACCCGCATGTGGAGCATTCGTTTGTGTGGGATGCTCTACCAGGTTCATTCCTAGATAATGCACTCAAAGGGCACTAAGCATAGAGTGTGAAAACTGAGTTTCCTTGAGAGCTGCTTGGAAGCCTGATGGTGTGTGAAGTTAGTGAGCCAAATGCAGTTGTTCTCAACAAGATCCACTCAGCTGATTTTTCTTCAATATGCCCTTCACCAACATGCAGTGTTTCCTTGATTGAATTAGCTCTCACACCAATATTTGCGTCTAGAGCCTTTGCATTGAGGGCTATCTGAAAACGGCTGTGGCGCTGAAGTTGCCTGTGAATGTGGAGTTGGTGGCATGTGAAAACCGCATGTGGAGCATTCGTTTGTGTGGGATGCTCTACCAGGTTCATTCCTAGATAATGCACTCAAAGGGCACTAAGCATAGAGTGTGAAAACTGAGTTTCCTTGAGAGCTGCTTGGAAGCCTGATGGTGTGTGAAGTTAGTGAGCCAAATGGAGTTGTTCTCAAACAAGATCCACTCGGCTGATCCTTCTTCAATATGCCCTTCACCAACATGCAGTGTTTCCTTGATTGAATTAGCTCTCACACCAATATTTGCGTCTAGAGCTTTTGCATTGAGGGCTATCTGAAAACGGCTGTGGCGCTGAAGTTGCCTGTGCATGTGGAGTTGGTGGCATGTGAAACCCGCATGTGGAGCTTTCGTTTGTGTGGGATGCTCACCAAGATTCATTTCAGTCCTAGGCACTCAAAGGGCACTAAGCATAGAGTGTGAAAACTGAGTTTCCTTGAGAGCTGCTTGGAAGCCTGATGGTGTGTGAAGTTAGTCAGCAAATGGAGTTGTTCTCCCACAAGAACCACTCGGCTGATCCTTCTTCAATATGCCCTTCACCAACATGCAGTGTTTCCTTGATTGAATTAGCTCTCACACCAATATTTGCGTCTAGAGCCTTTGCATTGAGGGCTATCTGAAAACGGCTGTGGCGCTGAAGTTGCCTGTGAATGTGGAGTTGGTGGCATGTGAAACCCGCATGTGGAGCATTCGTTTGTGTGGGATGCTCACCAAGATTCATTTCAGTCCTAGGCACTCAAAGGGCACTAAGCCTAGAGTGTGAAAACTGAGTTTCCTTGAGAGCTGCTTGGAAGCCTGATGATGTGTGAAGTTAGTGAGCCAAATGGAGTTGTACTCCCACAAGATCCACTCAGCTGATCCTTCTTCAATATGCACTTCACCAACATGCAGTGTTTCCTTGATTGAATTAGCTCTCACACCAATATTTGCCTCTAGAGCCTTTGCATTGAGGGCTATCTGAAAACGGCTGTGGCGCTGAAGTTGCCTGTGAATGTGGAGTTGGTGGCATGTGAAACCCGCATGTGGAGCATTCGTTTGTGTGGGATGCTCTACCAGGTTCATTCCTAGATACTGCAGTCAAAGGGCACTAAGCATAGAGTGTGAAAACTGAGTTTCCTTGAGAGCTGCTTGGAAGCCTGATGGTGTGTGAAGTTAGTGAGCCAAATGGAGTTGATCTCCCACAAGATCCACTCGGCTGATCCTTCTTCAATATGCCCTTCACCAACATGCAGTGTTTCCTTGATTGAATTAGCTCTCACACAAATATTTGCGTATAGAGCCTTTGCATTGAGGGCTATCTGAAAACGGCTGTGGCGCTGAAGTTGCCTGTGAATGTGGAGTTGGTGGCATGTGAAACCCGCATGTGGAGCATTCGTTTGTGTGGGATGCTCACCAAGATTCATTTCAGTCCTAGGCACTCAAAGGGCACTAAGCCTAGAGTGTGAAAACTGAGTTTCCTTGAGAGCTGCTTGGAAGCCTGATGGTGTGTGAAGTTAGTGAGCTAAATGGAGTTGTACTCCCACAAGAACCACTCAGCTGATTCTTCAATATGCCCTTCACCAACATGCAGTGTTTCCTTGATTGAATTAGCTCTCACACCAATATTTGCGTCTAGAGCCTTTGCATTGAGGGCTATCTGAAAACGGCTGTGGCGCTGAAGTTGCCTGTGAATGTGGAGTTGGTGGCATGTGAAACCCGCATGTGGAGCATTCGTTTGTGTGGGATGCTCTACCAGGTTCATTCCTAGATAATGCACTCAAAGGGCACTAAGCATAGAGTGTGAAAACTGAGTTTCCTGAGAGCTGCTTGGAAGACTGATTTTGTGTGAAGTTAGTGAGCCAAATGGAGTTGTTCTCCCACAAGAACCACTCGGCTGATCCTTCTTCAATATGCCCTTCACCAACATGCAGTGTTTCCTTGATTGAATTAGCTCTCACACCAATATTTGCGTCTAGAGCCTTTGCATTGAGGGCTATCTGAAACGGCTGTGGCGCTGAAGTTTCCTGTGCATGTGGAGTTGGTGGCATGTGAAACCCGCATGTGGAGCATTCGTTTGTGTGGGATGCTCACCAAGCTTCATTTCAGTCCTAGGCACTCAAAGGGCACTAAGCATAGAGTGTGAAACCTGAGTTTCCTTGAGAGCTGCTTGGAAGCCTGATGGTGTGTGAAGTTAGTGAGCCAAATGGAGTTGTTCTCAAACAAGAACCACTCAGCTCATTCTTCTTCAATATGCCCTTCACCAACATGCAGTGTTTCCTTGATTGAATTAGCTCTCACACCAATATTTGCGTCTAGAGCTTTTGCATTGAGGGCTATCTGAAAACGGCTGTGGCGCTGAAGTTGCCTGTGCATGTGGAGTTGGTGGCATGTGAAACCCGCATGTGGAGCTTTCGTTTGTGTGGGATGCTCACCAAGATTCATTTCAGTCCTAGGCACTCAAAGGGCACTAAGCATAGAGTGTGAAAACTGAGTTTCCTTGAGAGCTGCTTGGAAGCCTGATGGTGTGTGAAGTTAGTGAGCCAAATGGAA
>NW_026697246.1:0-46024 GCF_030435755.1 Ochotona princeps | reverse complement strand
GCTCTCACACCAATATTTGCGTCTAGAGCCTTTGCATTGAGGGCTATCTGAAAACGGCTGTGGCGCTGAAGTTGCCTGTGAATGTGGAGTTGGTGGCATGTTTAACCCGCATGTGGAGCATTCGTTTGTGTGGGATGCTGACCAAGCTTCATTTCAGTCCTAGGCACTCAAAGGGCACTAAGCATAGAGTGTGAAAACTGAGTTTCCTTGAGAGCTGCTTGGAAGCCTGATGGTGTGTGAAGTTAGTGAGCCAAATGGAGTTGTTCTCCCACAAGAACCACTCGGCTGATCCTTCTTCAATATGCCCTTCACCAACATGCAGTGTTTCCTTGATTGAATTAGCTCTCACACCAATATTTGCGTCTAGAGCCTTTGCATTGATGGCTATCTGAAAACGGCTGTGGCGCTGAAGTTGCCTGTGAATGTGGAGTTGGTGGCATGTGAAACCCGCATGTGGAGCATTCGTTTGTGTGGGATGCTGACCAAGCTTCATTTCAGTCCTAGGCACACAAAGGGCACTAAACATAGAGTGTGAAAACTGAGTTTCCTTGAGAGTTGCATGGAAGCCTGATGGTGTGTGAAGTTAGTGAGCCAAATGGAGTTGTTCTCCCACAAGAACCACTCGGCTGATCCTTCTTCAATATGCCCTTCACCAACATGCAGTGTTTCCTTGATTGAATTAGCTCTCACACCAATATTTGCGTCTAGAGTCTTTGCATTGAGGGCTATCTGAAAACGGCTGTGGCGCTGAAGTTGCCTGTGAATGTGGAGTTGGTGGCATGTGAAACCCGCATGTGGAGCATTCGTTTGTGTGGGATGGTCTACCAGGTTCATTCCTAGATAATGCACTCAAAGGGCACTAAGCATAGAGTGTGAAAACTGAGTTTCCTTGAGAGCTGCTTGGAAGCCTGATGGTGTGTGAAGTTAGTGAGCCAAATGGAGTTGTTCTCCCACAAGAACCACTCGGCTGATCCTTCTTCAATATGCCCTTCACCAACATGCAGTGTTTCCTTGATTGAATTAGCTCTCACACCAATATTTGTGTCTAGAGCCTTTGCATTGAGGGCTATCTGAAAACGGCTGTGGCACTGAATTTGCCTGTGAATGTGGAGTTGGTGGCATGTGAAACCCGCATGTGGAGCATTCGTTTGTGTGGGATGCTCTACCAGGTTCATCTCAGTCTTAGGTACTCATAGGGCACTAAGCACAGAGTGTGAAAACTGAGTTTCCTTGAGAGCTGCTTGGAAGCCTGATGGTGTGTGAAGTTAGTGAGCCAAATGGAGTTGTTCTCCCACAAGAACCACTCGGCTGATCCTTCTTCAATATGCCCTTCACCAACATGCAGTGTTTCCTTGATTGAATTAGCTCTCACACCAATATTTGCGTCTAGAGCCTTTGCATTGAGGGCTATCTGAAAACGGCTGTGGCGCTGAAGTTGCCTGTGAATGTGGAGTTGGTGGCATGTGAAACCCGCATGTGGAGCATTCGTTTGTGTGGGATGCTGACCAAGCTTCATTTCAGTCCTAGGCGCACAAAGAGCACTAAGCATAGAGTGTGAAAACTGAGTTTCCTTGAGAGATGCTTGGAAGCCTGATGGTGTGTGAAGTTAGTGAGCCAAATGGAGTTGTTCTCCCACAAGAACCACTCGGCTGATCCTTCTTCAATATGCCCTTCACCAACATGCAGTGTTTCCTTGATTGAATTAGCTCTCACACCAATATTTGCCTCTAGAGCCTTTGCATTGAGGGCTATCTGAAAACGGCTGTGGCGCTGAAGTTGCCTGTGAATGTGGAGTTGGTGGCATGTGAAACCCGCATGTGGAGCATTCGTTTGTGTGGGATGCTGACCAAGCTTCATTTCAGTCCTAGGCACTCATACGGCACTAAGCATAGAGTGTGAAAACTGAGTTTCCTTGAGAGCTGCTTGGAAGCCTGATGGTGTGTGAAGTTAGTGAGCCAAATGGAGTTGTTCTCCCACAAGAACCACTCGGCTGATCCTTCTTCAATATGCCCTTCACCAACATGCAGTGTTTCCTTGATTGAATTAGCTCTCACACCAATAGTTGCATCTAGAGCCTTTGCATTGAGGGCTATCTGAAAACGGCTGTGGCGCTGAAGTTGCCTGTGAATGTGGAGTTGGTGTCATGTGAAACCCGCATGTGGAGCATTCGTTTGTGTGGGATGCTCTACCAGGTTCATTCTTGGATAATGCACTCAAAGGGCACTAAGCATAGAGTGTGAAAACTGAGTTTCCTTGAGAGCTGCTTGGAAGCCTGATGGTGTGTGAAGTTAGTGAGCCAAATGGAGTTGTTCTCCCACAAGAACCACTCGGCTGATCCTTCTTCAATATGCCCTTCACCAACATGCAGTGTTTCCTTGATTGAATTAGCTCTCACACCAATATTTGCGTCTAGAGCCTTTGCATTGAGGGCTATCTGAAAACGGCTGTGGCGCTGAAGTTGCCTGTGAATGTGGAGTTGGTGGCATGTGAAACCCGCATGTGAAGCATTCATTTGTGTGGGATGCTGACCAAGCTTCATTTCAGTCCTAGGCACACAAAGAGCACTAAGCATAGAGTGTGCAACCTGAGTTTCCTTGAGAGCTGCTTGGAAGCCTGATGGTGTGTCAAGTTAGTGAGCCAAATGGAGTTGTTCTCCCACAAGAACCACTCGGCTGATCCTTCTTCAATATGCCCTTCACCAACATGCAGTGTTTCCTTGATTGAATTAGCTCTCACACCAATATTTGCGTCTAGAGCCTTTGCATTGAGGGCTATCTGAAAACGGCTGTGGCGCTGAAGTTGCCTGTGAATGTGGAGTTGGTGGCATGTGAAACCCGCATGTGGAGCATTCGTTTGTGTGGGATGCTCTACCAGGTTCATTCCTAGATAATGCACTCAAAGGGCACTAAGCATAGAGTGTGAAAACTGAGTTTCCTTGAGAGCTGCTTGGAAGCCTGATGGTGTGTGAAGTTAGTGAGCCAAATGGAGTTGTTCTCCCACAAGAACCACTCGGCTGATCCTTCTTCAATATGCCCTTCACCAACATGCAGTGTTTCCTTGATTGAATTAGCTCTCACACCAATATTTGCGTCTAGAGCCTTTGCATTGAGGGCTATCTGAAAACGGCTGTGGCGCTGAAGTTGCCTGTGAATGTGGAGTTGGTGGCATGTGAAACCCGCATTTGCAGCATTCGTTTGTGTGGGATGCTGACCAAGCTTCATTTCAGTCCTAGGCACACAAAGGGCACTAAGCATAGAGTGTGAAAACTGAGTTTCCTTGAGAGCTGCTTGGAAGCCTGATGGTGTGTGAAGTTAGTGAGCCAAATGGAGTTGTTCTCCCACAAGAACCACTCGGCTGATCCTTCTTCAATATGCCCTTCACCAACATGCAGTGGTTTCCTTGATTGAATTAGCTCTCACACCAATATTTGCGTCTAGAGCCTTTGCATTGAGGGCTATCTGAAAACGGCTGTGGCGCTGAAGTTGCCTGTGAATGTGGAGTTGGTGGCATGTGAAACCCGCATTTGCAGCATTCGTTTGTGTGGGATGCTGACCAAGCTTCATTTCAGTCCTAGGCACACAAAGGGCACTAAGCATAGAGTGTGAAAACTGAGTTTCCTTGAGAGCTGCTTGGAAGCCTGATGGTGTGTGAGTTAGTGAGCCAAATGGAGTTGTTCTCCCACAAGAACCACTCGGCTGATCCTTCTTCAATATGCCCTTCACCAACATGCAGTGTTTCCTTGATTGAATTAGCTCTCACACCAATATTTGCGTCTAGAGCCTTTGCATTGAGGGCTTTCTGAAAACGGCTGTGGCGCTGAAGTTGCCTGTGAATGTGGAGTTGGTGGCATGTGAAACCCGCATGTGGAGCATTCGTTTGTGTGGGATGCTCACCAAGCTTCATTTCAGTCCTAGGCACAAAAAGAGCACTAAGCATAGAGTGTGAAAACTGAGTTTCCTTGAGAGCTGCTTGGAAGCCTGATGGTGTGTGAAGTTAGTGAGCCAAATGGAGTTGTTCTCCCACAAGAACCACTCGGCTGATCCTTCTTCAATATGCCCTTCACCAACATGCAGTGTTTCCTTGATTGAATTAGCTCTCACACCAATATTTGCGTCTAGAGCCTTTGCATTGAGGGCTATCTGAAAACGGCTGTGGCGCTGAAGTTGCCTGTGAATGTGGAGTTGGTGGCATGTGAAACCCGCATGTGGAGCATTCGTTTGTGTGGGATGCTGACCAAGCTTCATTTCAGTCCTAGGCACACAAAGGGCACTAAGCATAGAGTGTGAAAACTGAGTTTCCTTGAGAGCTGCTTGGAAGCCTGATGGTGTGTGAAGTTAGTGAGCCAAATGGAGTTGTTCTCCCACAAGAACCACTCGGCTGATAGTTCTTCGATATGCCCTTCACCAACATGCAGTGTTTCCTTGATTGAATTAGCTCCTCACACCAATATTTGCGTCTAGAGCCTTTGCATTGAGGGCTATCTGAAAACGGCTGTGGCGCTGAAGTTGCCTGTGAATGTGGAGTTGGTGGCATGTGAAACCCGCATGTGGAGCATTCGTTTGTGTGGGATGCTGACCAAGCTTCATTTCAGTCCTAGGCACACAAAGGGCACTAAGCATAGAGTGTGAAAACTGAGTTTCCTTGAGAGCTGCTTGGAAGCCTGATGGTGTGTGAAGTTAGTGAGCCAAATGGAGTTGTTCTCCCACAAGAACCACTCGGCTGATCCTTCTTCAATATGCCCTTCACCAACATGCAGTGTTTCCTTGATTGAATTAGCTCTCACACCAATATTTGCGTCTAGAGCCTTTGCATTGAGGGCTATCTGAAAACGGCTGTGGCGCTGAAGTTGCCTGTGAATGTGGAGTTGGTGGCATGTGAAACCCGCATTTGCAGCATTCGTTTGTGTGGGATGCTGACCAAGCTTCATTTCAGTCCTAGGCACACAAAGGGCACTAAGCATAGAGTGTTGAAAACTGAGTTTCCTTGAGAGCTGCTTGGAAGCCTGATGGTGTGTGAAGTTAGTGAGCCAAATGGAGTTGTTCTCCCACAAGAACCACTCGGCTGATCCTTCTTCAATATGCCCTTCACCAACATGCAGTGTTTCCTTGATTGAATTAGCTGTCACACCAATAGTTGCATCTAGAGCCTTTGCATTGAGGGCTATCTGAAAACGGCTGTGGCGCTGAAGTTGCCTGTGAATGTGGAGTTGGTGGCATGTGAAACCCGCATGTGAAGCATTCATTTGTGTGGGATGCTGACCAAGCTTCATTTCAGTCCTAGGCACACAAAGAGCACTAAGCATAGAGTGTGCAACCTGAGTTTCCTTGAGAGCTGCTTGGAAGCCTGATGGTGTGTCAAGTTAGTGAGCCAAATGGAGTTGTTCTCCCACAAGAACCACTCGGCTGATCCTTCTTCAATATGCCCTTCACCAACATGCAGTGTTTCCTTGATTGAATTAGCTCTCACACCAATAGTTGCGTCTAGAGCCTTTGCATTGAGGGCTATCTGAAAACGGCTGTGGCGCTGAAGTTGCCTGTGAATGTGGAGTTGGTGGCATGTGAAACCCGCATGTGGAGCATTCGTTTGTGTGGGATGCTCTACCAGGTTCATTCTAGATAATGCACTCAAAGGGCACTAAGCATAGAGTGTGAAAACTGAGTTTCCTTGAGAGCTGCTTGGAAGCCTGATGGTGTGTGAAGTTAGTGAGCCAAATGGAGCTTGTTCTCCCACAAGAACCACTCGGCTGATCCTTCTTCAATATGCCCTTCACCAACATGCAGTGTTTCCTTGATTGAATTAGCTCTCACACCAATATTTGCGTCTAGAGCCTTTGCATTGAGGGCTATCTGAAAACGGCTGTGGCGCTGAAGTTGCCTGTGAATGTGGAGTTGGTGGCATGTGAAACCCACATGTGGAGCATTCGTTTGTGTGGGATGCTCTACCAGGTTCATTCCTAGATAATGCACTCAAAGGGCACTAAGCATAGAGTGTGAAAATTGAGTTTCCTTGAGAGCTGCTTGGAAAACTGATGGTGTGTGAAGTCAGTGAGCCAAATGGTGTTGTTCTCCCACAAGAACCAATTGGCTGATCCTTCTTCAATATGCCCTTCACCAACATGCAGTGTTTCCTTGATTGAATTAGCTCTCACACCAGTATTTGCGTCTAGAGCCTTTGCATTGAGGGCTATCTGAAAATGGCTGTGGCGCTGAAGTTGCCTGTGAATGTGGAGTTGGTGGCATGTGAAACCCGCATGTGGAGCATTCGTTTGTGTGGGATGCTCACCCATCTGCATTTCAGTCCTAGGCACTCAAAACGCACTAAGCATAGAGTGTGAAAACTGAGTTTCCTTGAGAGCTGCTTGGAAGCCTGATGGTGTGTGAAGTTAGTGAGCCAAATGGAGCTGTTCTCCTACTAGAACCAATCATCTGATCCTTCTTCAATATGCCCTTCACCAACATGCAGTGTTTCCTTGATTGAATTAGCTCTCACACCAATATTTGCGTCTAGAGCCTTGGCATTGAGGGCTATCTGAAAACGGCTGTGGCGCTGAAGTTGTCTGTGAATGTGGAGTTGGTGGCATGTGAAACCCGCATGTGGAGCATTCGTTTGTGTGGGATGCTCTACCAGGTTCATTCCTAGATAATGCACTCAAAGGGCACTAAGCATAGAGTGTGAAAACTGAGTTTCCTTGAGAGCTGCTTGGAAGCCTGAGGGTGTGTGAAGTTAGTGAGCCAAATGGAGTTGTTCTCCCACAAGAACCACTTGGCTGATCCTTCTTCAATATGCCCTTCACCAACATGCAGTGTTTTCTTGATTGAATTAGCTCTCACACCAATATTTGCGTCTAGAGCCTTTGCATTGAGGGCTATCTGAAAACGGCTGTGGCGCTGAAGTTGCCTGTGAATGTGGAGTTGGTGGCATGTGAAACCCGCATGTGGAGCATTCATTTGTGTGGGATGCTCTACCAGGTGATTTCCTAGATAATGCACTCAAAGGGCACTAAGCATAGAGTGTGAAAACTGAGTTTCCTTGAGAGCTGCTTGGAAGCCTGATGGTGTGTGAAGTTAGTGAGCCAAATGGAGCTGTTCTCCCACAAGAACCACTCGTCTGATCCTTCTTCAATATGCCCTTCACAAACATGCAGTGTTTCCTTGATTGAATTAGCTCTCACACCAATATTTGCGTCTAGAGCCTTTGCATTGAGGGCTATCTGAAAACGGCTGTGGCCCTGAAGTTGTCTGTGAATGTGGAGTTGGTGGCATGTGAAACCCGCATGTGGAGCATTCGTTTGTGTGGGATGCTCTACCAGGTTCATTCCTAGATAATGCACTCAAAGGGCACTAAGCATAGAGTGTGAAAACTGAGTTTCCTTGAGAGCTGCTTGGAAGCCTGATGGTGTGTGAAGTTAGTGAGCCAAATGGAGTTGTTCTCCCACAAGAACCACTTGGCTGATCCTTCTTCAATATGCCCTTCACCAACATGCAGTGTTTTCTTGATTGAATTAGCTCTCACACCAATATTTGCGTCTAGAGCCTTTGCATTGAGGGCTATCTGAAAACGGCTGTGGCGCTGAAGTTGCCTGTGAATGTGGAGTTGGTGGCATGTGAAACCCGCATGTGGAGCATTCATTTGTGTGGGATGCTCTACCAGGTGATTTCCTAGATAATGCACTCAAAGGGCACTAAGCATAGAGTGTGAAAACTGAGTTTCCTTGAGAGCTGCTTGGAAGCCTGATGGTGTGTGAAGTTAGTGAGCCAAATGGAGCTGTTCTCCCACAAGAACCACTCGTCTGATCCTTCTTCAATATGCCCTTCACAAACATGCAGTGTTTCCTTGATTGAATTAGCTCTCACACCAATATTTGCGTCTAGAGCCTTTGCATTGAGGGCTATCTGAAAACGGCTGTGGCCCTGAAGTTGTCTGTGAATGTGGAGTTGGTGGCATGTGAAACCCGCATGTGGAGCATTCGTTTGTGTGGGATGCTCTACCAGGTTCATTCCTAGATAATGCACTCAAAGGGCACTAAGCATAGAGTGTGAAAACTGAGTTTCCTTGAGAGCTGCTTGGAAGCCTGATGGTGTGTGAAGTAAGTGAGCCAAATGGAGTTGTTCTCCCACAAGAACCACTTGGCTGATCCTTCTTCAATATGCCCTTCACCAACATGCAGTGTTTCCTTGATTGAATTAGCTCTCACACCAATATTTGCGTCTAGAGTCTTTGCATTGAGGGCTATCTGAAAACGGCTGTGGCGCTAAAATTGACTGTGAATGTGGAGTTGGTGGCATGTGAAACCCGCATGTGGAGCATTCGTTTGTGTGGGATGCTCACCCAGCTGCATTTCAGTCCTAGGCACTCAAAGGGCACTAAGCATAGAGTGTGAAAACTGAGTTTCCTTGAGAGCTGCTTGGAAGCCTGATGGTGTGTGAAGTTAGTGAGCCGAATGGAGCTGTTCTCCCACAAGAACCACTCGGCTGATCCTTCTTCAATATGCCGTTCACCAACATGCAGTGTTTCCTTGATTGAATTAGCTCTCACACCAATATTTGCGTCTAGAGACTTTGCATTGAGGGCTCTCTGAAAACGGCTGTGGCCCTGAAGTTGTCTGTGAATGTGGAGTTGGTGGCATGTGAAACCCGCATGTGGAGCATTCGTTTGTGTGGGATGCTCTACCAGGTTCATTCCTAGATAATGCACTCAAAGGGCACTAAGCATAGAGTGTGAAAACTGAGTTTCCTTGAGAGCTGCTTGGAAGCCTGATGGTGTGTGAAGTTAGTGAGCCAAATGGAGTTGTTCTCCCACAAGAACCACTTGGCTGATCCTTCTTCAATATGCCCTTCACCAACATGCAGTGTTTCCTTGATTGAATTAGCTCTCACACCAATATTAGCGTCTAGAGCCTTTGCGTTGAGGGCTATCTGAAAACGGCTGTGGCGCTGAAGTTGCCTGAGAATGTGGAGTTGGTGGCATGTGAAACCCGCATGTGGAGCATTCGTTTGTGTGGGATGCTCTACCAGGTTCATTCCTAGATAATGCACTCAAAGGGCACTAAGCATAGAGTGTGAAATCTGAGTTTCCTTGAGAGCTGCTTGGAAGCCTGATGGTGTGTGAAGTTAGTGAGCCAAATGGAGTTGTTCTCCCACAAGAACCACTTGACTGATCCTTCTTCAATATGCCCTTCACCAACATGCAGTGTTTCCTTGATTGAATTAGCTCTCACACCAATATTTGCGTCTAGAGCCTTTGCATTGAGGGCTCTCTGAAAATATCTGTGGCGCTGAAGTTGCCTGAGAATGTGGAGTTGGTGGCATGTGAAACCCGCATGTGGAGCATTCGTTTGTTTGGGATGCTCTACCAGGGTCATTCCTAGATAATGCACTCAAAGGGCACTAAGCATAGAGTGTGAAAACTGAGTTTCCTTGAGAGCTGCTTGGAAGCCTGATGGTGTGTGAAGTTAGTGAGCCAAATGGAGCTGTTCTCCCACAAGAACCACTCGGCTGATCCTTCTTCAATATGCCCTTCACCAACATGCAGTGTTTCCTTGATTGAATTAGCTCTCACACCAATATTTGCGTCTAGAGCCTTGGCATTGAGGGCTATCTGAAAACGGCTGTGGCGCTGAAGTTGCCTGAGAATGTGGAGTTGGTGGCATGTGAAACCCACATGTGGAGCATTCGTTTGTGTGGGATGCTCTACCAGGTTCATTCCTAGATAATGCACTCAAAGGGCACTAAGCATAGAGTGTGAAAACTGAGTTTCCTTGAGAGCTGCTTGGAAAACTGATGGTGTGTGAAGTCAGTGAGCCAAATGGTGTTGTTCTCCCACAAGAACCAATTGGCTGATCCTTCTTCAATATGAACTTCACCAACATGCAGTGTTTCCTTGATTGAATTAGCTCTCACACCAGTATTTGCGTCTAGAGCCTTTGCATTGAGGGCTATCTGAAAATGGCTGTGGCGCTGAAGTTGCTTGTGAATGTGGAATTGGTGGCATGTGAAACCCGCATGTGGAGCATTCGTTTGTGTGGGATGCTCACCCATCTGCATTTCAGTCCTAGGCACTCAAAACGCACTAAGCATAGAGTGTGAAAACTGAGTTTCCTTGAGAGCTGCTTGGAAGCCTGATGGTGTGTGAAGTTAGTGAGCCAAATGGAGCTGTTCTCCCACAAGAACCACTCATCTGATCCTTCTTCAATATGCCCTTCACCAACATGCAGTGTTTCCTTGATTGAATTAGCTCTCACACCAATATTTGCGTCTAGAGCCTTGGCATTGAGGGCTCTCTGAAAAGGGTTGTGGCGCTGAAATTGCCTGAGAATGTGGAGTTGGTGGCATGTGAAACCCGCATGTGGAGCATTCGTTTGTGTGGGATGCTCTACCAGGTTCATTCCTAGATAATGAACTCAAAGGGCACTAAGCATAGAGTGTGAAAACTGAGTTTCCTTGAGAGCTGCTTGGAAGCCTGATGGTGTGTGAAGTCAGTTAGCCAAATGTTGCTGTTCACCCACAAGAACCACTCGGCTGATCCTTCTTCAATATGCCCTTCACCAACATGCTGTGTTTCCTTGATTGAATTAGCTCTCACACCAATATTTGCGTTTAGAGCCTTGGCATTGAGGGCTATCTGAAAACGGCTGTGGCGCTGAAGTTGCCTGAGAATGTGGAGTTGGTGGCATGTGAAACAAACATGTGGAGCATTCGTTTGTGTTGGATGCTCTACCAGGTTCATTCCTAGATAATGCACTCAAAGGGCACTAAGCATAGAGTGTGAAAACTGAGTTTCCTTGAGAGCTGCTTGGAAGCCTGATGGTGTGTGAAGTTAGTGAGCCAAATGGAGTTGTTCTCCCACAAGAACCACTCGGCTGATCCTTCTTCAATATGCCCTTCACCAACATGCAGTGTTTCCTTGATTGAATTAGCTCTCACACAAGTATTTGCGTCTAGAGCCTTTGCATTGAGGGCTATCTGAAAACGGCTGTGGCGCTGAAGTTGCCTGTGAATGTGGATTTGGTGGCATGTGAAACCCGCATGTGGAGCATTTGTTTGTGTGGGATGCTCTACCAGGTTCATTCCTAGATAATGCACTCAAAGGGCACTAAGCATAGAGTGTGAAAACTGAGTTTCCTTGAGAGCTGCTTGGAAGCCTGATGGTGTGTGAAGTTAGTGAGCCAAATGAAGTTGCTCTCCCACAAGATACCACTTGGCTGATCCTTCTTTTTTGTCCTTCACCAACATGCAGTGTTTCCTTGATTGAATTAGCTCTCCCACCAATATTTGCGTCTAGAGCCTTGGCATTGAGGGCTATCTGAAAACGGCTGTGGCGCTGAAGTTGCCTTAGAATGTGGAGTTGGTGGCATGTGAAACCCGCATGTGGAGCATTCGTTTGTGTGGGATGCTCACCCAGCTGCATTTCAGTCCTAGGCACTCAAAGGGCACTAAGCATAGAGTGTGAAAACTGAGTTTCCTTGAGAGCTGCTTGGAAGCCTGATGGTGTGTGAAGTTAGTGAGCCAAATGGAGCTGTTCTCCCACAAGAACCACTGGGCTGATCCTTCTTCAATATGCCCTTCACCAACATGCAGTGTTTCCTTGATTGAATTAGCTCTCACACCAATATTTGCGTCTAGAGCCTTTGCATTGAGGGCTCTCTGAAAACGGCTGTGGCGCTGAAGTTGCCTGAGAATGTGGAGTTGGTGGCATGTGAAACCCACATGTGGAGCATTCGTTTGTGTGGGATGCTCTACCAGGTTCATTCCTAGATAATGCACTCAAAGGGCACTAAGCATAGAGTGTGAAAATTGAGTTTCCTTGAGAGCTGCTTGGAAAACTGATGGTGTGTGAAGTCAGTGAGCCAAATGGTGTTGTTCTCCCACAAGAACCAATTGGCTGATCCTTCTTCAATATGCCCTTCACCAACATGCAGTGTTTCCTTGATTGAATTAGCTCTCACACCAGTATTTGCGTCTAGAGCCTTTGCATTGAGGGCTATCTGAAAATGGCTGTGGCGCTGAAGTTGCCTGTGAATGTGGAGTTGGTGGCATGTGAAACCCGCATGTGGAGCATTCGTTTGTGTGGGATGCTCACCCATCTGCATTTCAGTCCTAGGCACTCAAAACGCACTAAGCATAGAGTGTGAAATCTGAGTTTCCTTGAGAGCTGCTTGGAAGCCTGATGGTGTGTGAAGTTAGTGAGCCAAATGGAGCTGTTCTCCTACTAGAACCAATCATCTGATCCTTCTTCAATATGCCCTTCACCAACATGCAGTGTTTCCTTGATTGAATTAGCTCTCACACCAATATTTGCATCTAGAGCCTTGGCATTGAGGGCTATCTGAAAACGGCTGTGGCGCTGAAGTTGTCTGTGAATGTGGAGTTGGTGGCATGTGAAACCCGCATGTGGAGCATTCGTTTGTGTGGGATGCTCTACCAGGTTCATTCCTAGATAATGCACTCAAAGGGCACTAAGCATAGAGTGTGAAAACTGAGTTTCCTTGAGAGCTGCTTGGAAGCCTGATGGTGTGTGAAGTTAGTGAGCCAAATGGAGTTGTTCTCCCACAAGAACCACTTGGCTGATCCTTCTTCAATATGCCCTTCACCAACATGCAGTGTTTTCTTGATTGAATTAGCTCTCACACCAATATTTGCGTCTAGAGCCTTTGCATTGAGGGCTATATGAAAACGGCTGTGGCGCTGAAATTGCCTGTGAATGTGGAGTTGGTGGCATGTGAAACCCGCATGTGGAGCATTCATTTGTGTGGGATGCTCTACCAGGTGATTTCCTAGATAATGCACTCAAAGGGCACTAAGCATAGAGTGTGAAAACTGAGTTTCCTTGAGAGCTGCTTGGAAGCCTGATGGTGTGTGAAGTAAGTGAGCCAAATGGAGTTGTTCTCCCACAAGAACCACTTGGCTGATCCTTCTTCAATATGCCCTTCACCAACATGCAGTGTTTCCTTGATTGAATTAGCTCTCACAGCAATATTTGCGTCTAGAGCCTTTGCATTGAGGGCTATCTGAAAACGGCTGTGGCGCTGAAATTGACTGTGAATGTGGAGTTGGTGGCATGTGAAACCCGCATGTGGAGCATTCGTTTGTGTGGGATGCTCACCCAGCTGCATTTCAGTCCTAGGCACTCAAAGGGCACTAAGCATAGAGTGTGAAAACTGAGTTTCCTTGAGAGCTGCTTGGAAGCCTGATGGTGTGTGAAGTTAGTGAGCCGAATGGAGCTGTTCTCCCACAAGAACCACTCGGCTGATCCTTCTTCAATATGCCGTTCACCAACATGCAGTGTTTCCTTGATTGAATTAGCTCTCACACCAATATTTGCGTCTAGAGACTTTGCATTGAGGGCTCTCTGAAAACGGCTGTGGCCCTGAAGTTGTCTGTGAATGTGGAGTTGGTGGCATGTGAAACCCGCATGTGGAGCATTCGTTTGTGTGGGATGCTCTACCAGGTTCATTCCTAGATAATGCACTCAAAGGGCACTAAGCATAGAGTGTGAAAACTGAGTTTCCTTGAGAGCTGCTTGGAAGCGTGATGGTGTGTGAAGTTAGTGAGCCAAATGGAGTTGTTCTCCCACAAGAACCACTTGGCTGATCCTTCTTCAATATGCCCTTCACCAACATGCAGTGTTTCCTTGATTGAATTAGCTCTCACACCAATATTTGCGTCTAGAGCCTTTGCGTTGAGGGCTATCTGAAAACGGCTGTGGCGCTGAAGTTGCCTGAGAATGTGGAGTTGGTGGCATGTGAAACCCGCATGTGGAGCATTCGTTTGTGTGGGATGCTCTACCAGGTTCATTCCTAGATAATGCACTCAAAGGGCACTAAGCATAGAGTGTGAAATCTGAGTTTCCTTGAGAGCTGCTTGGAAGCCTGATGGTGTGTGAAGTTAGTGAGCCAAATGGAGTTGTTCTCCCACAAGAACCACTTGGCTGATCCTTCTTCAATATGCCCTTCACCAACATGCAGTGTTTCCTTGATTGAATTAGCTCTCACACCAATATTTGCGTCTAGAGCCTTTGCATTGAGGGCTCTCTGAAAATATCTGTGGCGCTGAAGTTGCCTGAGAATGTGGAGTTGGTGGCATGTGAAACCCGCATGTGGAGCATTCGTTTGTTTGGGATGCTCTACCAGGGTCATTCCTAGATAATGCACTCAAAGGGCACTAAGCATAGAGTGTGAAAACTGAGTTTCCTTGAGAGCTGCTTGGAAGCCTGATGGTGTGTGAAGTTAGTGAGCCAAATGGAGCTGTTCTCCCACAAGAACCACTCGGCTGATCCTTCTTCAATATGCCCTTCACCAACATGCAGTGTTTCCTTGATTGAATTAGCTCTCACACCAATATTTGCGTCTAGAGCCTTGGCATTGAGGGCTATCTGAAAACGGCTGTGGCGCTGAAGTTGCCTGAGAATGTGGAGTTGGTGGCATGTGAAACCCACATGTGGAGCATTCGTTTGTGTGGGATGCTCTACCAGGTTCATTCCTAGATAATGCACTCAAAGGGCACTAAGCATAGAGTGTGAAAACTGAGTTTCCTTGAGAGCTGCTTGGAAAACTGATGGTGTGTGAAGTCAGTGAGCCAAATGGTGTTGTTCTCCCACAAGAACCAATTGGCTGATCCTTCTTCAATATGCACTTCACCAACATGCAGTGTTTCCTTGATTGAATTAGCTCTCACACCAGTATTTGCGTTTAGAGCCTTTGCATTGAGGGCTATCTGAAAATGGCTGTGGCGCTGAAGTTGCCTGTGAATGTGGAATTGGTGGCATGTGAAACCCGCATGTGGAGCATTCGTTTGTGTGGGATGCTCACCCATCTGCATTTCAGTCCTAGGCACTCAAAACGCACTAAGCATAGAGTGTGAAAACTGAGTTTCCTTGAGAGCTGCTTGGAAGCCTGATGGTGTGTGAAGTTAGTGAGCCAAATGGAGCTGTTCTCCCACAAGAACCACTTGGCTGATCCTTCTTCAATATGCCCTTCACCAACATGCAGTGTTTCCTTGATTGAATTAGCTCTCACACCAATATTTGCGTCTAGAGCCTTTGCATTGAGGGCTCTCTGAAAAGGGTTGTGGCGCTGAAATTGCCTGAGAATGTGGAGTTGGTGGCATGTGAAACCCGCATGTGGAGCATTCGTTTGTTTGGGATGCTCTACCAGGTTCATTCCTAGATAATGAACTCAAAGGGCACTAAGCATAGAGTGTGAAAACTGAGTTTCCTTGAGAGCTGCTTGGAAGCCTGATGGTGTGTGAAGTTAGTGAGCCAAATGTTGCTGTTCACCCACAAGAACCACTCGGCTGATCCTTCTTCAATATGCCCTTCACCAACATGCTGTGTTTCATTGATTGAATTAGCTCTCACACCAATATTTGCGTTTAGAGCCTTGGCATTGAGGGCTATCTGAAAACGGCTGTGGCGCTGAAGTTGCCTGAGAATGTGGAGTTGGTGGCATGTGAAACAAACATGTGGAGCATTCGTTTGTGTGGGATGCTCTACCAGGTTCATTCCTAGATAATGCACTCAAAGGGCACTAAGCATAGAGTGTGAAAACTGAGTTTCCTTGAGAGCTGCTTGGAAGCCTGATGGTGTGTGAAGTTAGTGAGCCAAATGGAGTTGTTCTCCCACAAGAACCACTCGGCTGATCCTTCTTCAATATGCCCTTCACCAACATGCAGTGTTTCCTTGATTGAATTAGCTCTCACACAAGTATTTGCGTCTAGAGCCTTTGCATTGAGGGCTATCTGAAAACGGCTGTGGCGCTGAAGTTGCCTGTGAATGTGGATTTGGTGGCATGTGAAACCCGCATGTGGAGCATTCGTTTGTGTGGGATGCTCACCCAGCTGCATTTCAGTCCTAGATAATGCACTCAAAGGGCACTAAGCATAGAGTGTGAAAACTGAGTTTCCTTGAGAGCTGCTTGGAAGCCTGATGGTGTGTGAAGTTAGTGAGCCAAATGGAGCTGTTCTCCCACAAGAACCACTGGGCTGATCCTTCGTCAATATGCCCTTCACCAACATGCAGTGTTTCCTTGATTGAATTAGCTCTCACACCAATATTTGCGTCTAGAGCCTTGGCATTGAGGGCTATCTGAAAACGGCTGTGGCGCTGAAGTTGCCTGAGAATGTGGAGTTGGTGGCATGTGAAACCCACATGTGGAGCATTCGTTTGTGTGGGATGCTCTACCAGGTTCATTCCTAGATAATGCACTCAAAGGGCACTAAGCATAGAGTGTGAAAACTGAGTTTCCTTGAGAGCTGCTTGGAAAACTGATGGTGTGTGAAGTCAGTGAGCCAAATGGTGTTGTTCTCCCACAAGAACCAATTGGCTGATCCTTCTTCAATATGCCCTTCACCAACATGCAGTGTTTCCTTGATTGAATTAGCTCTCACACCAGTATTTGCGTCTAGAGCCTTTGCATTGAGGGCTATCTGAAAATGGCTGTGGCGCTGAAGTTGCCTGTGAATGTGGAGTTGGTGGCATGTGAAACCCGCATGTGGAGCATTCGTTTGTGTGGGATGCTCACCCATCTGCATTTCAGTCCTAGGCACTCAAAACGCACTAAGCATAGAGTGTGAAAACTGAGTTTCCTTGAGAGCTGCTTGGAAGCCTGATGGTGTGTGAAGTTAGTGAGCCAAATGGAGCTGTTCTCCCACTAGAACCAATCATCTGATCCTTCTTCAATATGCCCTTCACCAACATGCAGTGTTTCCTTGATTGAATTAGCTCTCACACCAATATTTGCGTCTAGAGCCTTGGCATTGAGGGCTATCTGAAAACGGCTGTGGCGCTGAAGTTGTCTGTGAATGTGGAGTTGGTGGCATGTGAAACCCGCATGTGGAGCATTCGTTTGTGTGGGATGCTCTACCAGGTTCATTCCTAGATAATGCACTCAAAGGGCACTAAGCATAGAGTGTGAAAACTGAGTTTCCTTGAGAGCTGCTTGGAAGCCTGATGGTGTGTGAAGTTAGTGAGCCAAATGGAGTTGTTCTCCCACAAGAACCACTTGGCTGATCCTTCTTCAATATGCCCTTCACCAACATGCAGTGTTTTCTTGATTGAATTAGCTCTCACACCAATATTTGCGTCTAGAGCCTTTGCATTGAGGGCTATCTGAAAACGGCTGTGGCGCTGAAGTTGCCTGTGAATGTGGAGTTGGTGGCATGTGAAACCCGCATGTGGAGCATTCATTTGTGTGGGATGCTCTACCAGGTGATTTCCTAGATAATGCACTCAAAGGGCACTAAGCATAGAGTGTGAAAACTGAGTTTCCTTGAGAGCTGCTTGGAAGCCTGATGGTGTGTGAAGTTAGTGAGCCAAATGGAGCTGTTCTCCCACAAGAACCACTCGGCTGATCCTTCTTCAATATGCCCTTCACCAACATGCAGTGTTTCCTTGATTGAATTAGCTCTCACACCAATATTTGCGTCTAGAGACTTTGCATTGAGGGCTCTCTGAAAATGGCTGTGGCGCTGAAGTTACCTGAGAATGTGGAGTTGGTGGCATGTGAAACCCGCATGTGGAGCATTCGTTTGTGTGGGATGCTCTACCAGGTTCATTCCTAGATAATGCACTCAAAGGGCACTAAGCATAGAGTGTGAAAACTGAGTTTCCTTGAGAGCTGCTTGGAAGCGTGATGGTGTGTGAAGTTAGTGAGCCAAATGGAGTTGTTCTCCCACAAGAACCACTTGGCTGATCCTTCTTCAATATGCCCTTCACCAACATGCAGTGTTTCCTTGATTGAATTAGCTCTCACACCAATATTTGCGTCTAGAGCCTTTGCGTTGAGGGCTATCTGAAAACGGCTGTGGCGCTGAAGTTGCCTGAGAATGTGGAGTTGGTGGCATGTGAAACCCACATGTGGAGCATTCGTTTGTGTGGGATGCTCTACCAGGTTCATTCCTAGATAATGAACTCAAAGGGCACTAAGCATAGAGTGTGAAATCTGAGTTTCCTTGAGAGCTGCTTGGAAGCCTGATGGTGTGTGAAGTTAGTGAGCCAAATGGAGTTGTTCTCCCACAAGAACCACTTGGCTGATCCTTCTTCAATATGCCCTTCACCAACATGCAGTGTTTCCTTGATTGAATTAGCTCTCACACCAGTATTTGCGTCTAGAGCCTTTGCATTGAGGGCTATCTGAAAATGGCTGTGGCGCTGAAGTTGCCTGTGAATGTGGAATTGGTGGTATGTGAAACCCGCATGTGGAGCATTCGTTTGTGTGGGATGCTCACCCATCTGCATTTCAGTCCTAGGCACTAAAATCGCACTAAGCATAGAGTTTGAAAACTGAGTTTCCTTGAGAGCTGCTTGGAAGCCTGATGGTGTGTGAAGTTAGCGAGCCAAATGGAGCTGTTCTCCCACTAGAACCAATCATCTGATCCTTCTTCAATATGCCCTTCACCAACATGCAGTGTTTCCTTGATTGAATTAGCTCTCACACCAATATTTGCGTCTTGAGCCTTTGCATTGAGGGCTATCTGAAAACGGCTGTGGCGCTGAAGTTGTCTGTGAATGTGGAGTTGGTGGCATGTGAAACCCACATGTGGAGCATTCGTTTGTGTGGGATGCTCTACCAGGTTCATTCCTAGATAATGCACTCAAAGGGCACTAAGCATAGAGTGTGAAAACTGAGTTTCCTTGAGAGCTGCTTGGAAGCCTGATGGTGTGTGAAGTTAGTGAGCCAAATGGAGTTGTTCTCCCACAAGAACCACTCATCTGATCCTTCTTCAATATGCCCTTCACCAACATGCATTGTTTCCTTGATTGAATTAGCTCTCACACCAATATTTGCGTCTAGAGCCTTTGCATTGAGGGCTATCTGAAAACGGCTGTGGCGCTGAAGTTGTCTGTGAATGTGGAGTTGGTGGCATGTGAAACCCGCATGTGGAGCATTCGTTTGTGTGGGATGCTCTACAAGGTTCATTCCTAGATAATGCACTCAAAGGGCACTAAGCATAGAGTGTGAAAACTGAGTTTCCTTGAGAGCTGCTTGGAAGCCTGATGGTGTGTGAAGTTAGTGAGCCAAATGGAGTTGTTCTCCCACAAGAACCACTTGGCTGATCCTTCTTCAATATGCCCTTCACCAGCATGCAGTGTTTCCTTGATTGAATTAGCTCTCACACCAATATTTGCGTCTAGAGCCTTTGCATTGAGGGCTCTCTGAAAATATCTGTGGCGCTGAAGTTGCCTGAGAATGTGGAGTTGGTGGCATGTGAAACCCGCATGTGGAGCATTCGTTTGTTTGGGATGCTCTACCAGGGTCATTCCTAGATAATGCACTCAAAGGGCACTAAGCATAGAGTGTGAAAACTGAGTTTCCTTGAGAGCTGCTTGGAAGCCTGATGGTGTGTGAAGTTAGTGAGCCAAATGGAGCTGTTCTCCCACAAGAACCACTCGGCTGATCCTTCTTCAATATGCCCTTCACCAACATGCAGTGTTTCCTTGATTGAATTAGCTCTCACACCAATATTTGCGTCTAGAGCCTTTGCATTGAGGGCTATCTGAAAACGGCTGTGGCCCTGAAGTTGCCTGTGAATGTGGAGTTGGTGGCAGGTGAAACCCGCATGTGGAGCATTCGTTTGTGTGGGATGCTCACCCATCTGCATTTCAGTCCTAGGCACTCAAAGCGCACTAAGCATAGAGTGTGAAAACTGAGTTTCCTTGAGAGCTGCTTGGAAGCCTGATGGTGTGTGAAGTTAGTGAGCCAAATGGAGTTGTTCTCCCACAAGAACCACTTGGCTGATCCTTCTTCAATATGCCCTTCACCAACATGCAGTGTTTCCTTGATTGAATTAGCTCTCACACCAATATTAGCGTCTAGATCCTTTGCATTGAGGGCTATCTGAAAACGGCTGTGGCGCTGAAGTTGTCTGTGAATGTGGATTTGGTGGCATGTGAAACCCGCATGTGGAGCATTCGTTTGTGTGGGATGCTCTACAAGGTTCATTCCTAGATAATGCACTCAAAGGGCACTAAGCATAGAGTGTGAAAACTGAGTTTCCTTGAGAGCTGCTTGGAAGCCTGATGGTGTGTGAAGTTAGTGAGCCAAATGGAGTTGTTCTCCCACAAGAACCACTCGGATGATCCTTCTTCAATATGCCCTTCACCAACATGCAGTGTTTCCTTGATTGAATTAGCTCTCACACCAATATTTGCGTCTAGAGCCTTTGCATTGAGGGCTCTCTGAAAATATCTGTGGCGCTGAAGTTGCCTGAGAATGTGGAGTTGGTGGCATGTGAAACCCGCATGTGGAGCATTCGTTTGTTTGGGATGCTCTACCAGGGTCATTCCTAGATAATGCACTCAAAGGGCACTAAGCATAGAGTGTGAAAACTGAGTTTCCTTGAGAGCTGCTTGGAAGCCTGATGGTGTGTGAAGTTAGTGAGCCAAATGGAGCTGTTCTCCCACAAGAACCACTCGGCTGATCCTTCTTCAATATGCCCTTCACCAACATGCAGTGTTTCCTTGATTAAATTAGCTCTCACACCAATATTTGCGTCTAGAGCCTTTGCGTTGAGGGCTATCTGAAAACGGCTGTGGCCCTGAAGTTGCCTGTGAATGTGGAGTTGGTGGCAGGTGAAACCCGCATGTGGAGCATTCGTTTGTGTGGGATGCTCACCCATCTGCATTTCAGTCCTAGGCACTCAAAGCGCACTAAGCATAGAGTGTGAAAACTGAGTTTCCTTGAGAGCTGCTTGGAAGCCTGATGGTGTGTGAAGTTAGTGAGCCAAATGGAGTTGTTCTCCCACAAGAACCACTTGGCTGGTCCTTCTTCAATATGCCCTTCACCAACATGCAGTGTTTCCTTGATTGAATTAGCTCTCACACCAATATTTGCGTCTAGAGCCTTTGCATTGAGGGCTATCTGAAAACGGCTGTGGCGCTGAAGTTGCCTGAGAATGTGGAGTTGGTGGCATGTGAAACCCACATGTGGAGCATTCGTTTGTGTGGGATGCTCTACCAGGTTCATTCCTAGATAATGCACTCAAAGGGCACTAAGCATAGAGTGTGAAAACTGAGTTTCCTTGAGAGCTGCTTGGAAGCCTGATGGTGTGTGAAGTTAGTGAGCCAAATGGAGTTGTTCTCCCACAAGAACCACTCGGCTGTTCCTTCTTCAATATGCCCTTCACCAACATGCAGTGTTTCCTTGATTGAATTAGCTCTCACACCAATATTTGCGCCTAGAGCCTTTGCATTGAGGGCTATCTGAAAACAGCCATGGCGCTGAAGTTGCCTGTGAATGTGGAGTTGGTGGTATGTGAAACCCGCATGTGGAGCATTCGTTTGTGTGGGATGCTCTACCACGTGATTTCCTAGATAATGCACTCAAAGGGCACTAAACATAGAGTGTGAAAACTGAGTTTCCTTGAGAGCTGCTTGGAAGCCTGATGGTGTGTGAAGTTAGTGAGCCAAATGGAGTTGTTCTCCCACAAGAACCACTCGGCTGATCCTTCTTCAATATGCCCTTCACCAACATGCACTGTTTCCTTGATTGAATTAGCTCTCACACCAATATTTGCGTCTAGAGCCTTTGCATTGAGGGCTCTCTGAAAACGGCTGTGGCGCTGAAATTGCCTGAGAATGTGGAGTTGGTGGCATGTGAAACCCGCATGTGGAGCATTCGTTTGTGTGGGATGCTCTGCCATGTTCATTCCTAGATAATGAACTCAAAGGGCACTAAGCATAGAGTGTGAAAACTGAGTTTCCTTGAGAGCTACTTGGAAGCCTGATGGTGTGTGAAGTTAGTGAGCCAAATGGAGTTGTTCTCCCACAAGAACCACTCGGCTGTTCCTTCTTCAATATGCCCTTCACCAACATGCAGTGTTTCCTTGATTGAATTAGCTCTCACACCAATATTTGCGCCTAGAGCCTTTGCATTGAGGGCTATCTGAAAACAGCCATGGCGCTGAAATTGCCTGTGAATGTGGAGTTGGTGGTATGTGAAACCCGCATGTGGAGCATTCGTTTGTGTGGGATGCTCACCCATCTGCTTTTCAGTCCTAGGCACTCAAAACGCACTAAGCATAGAGTGTGAAAACTGAGTTTCCTTGAGAGCTGCTTGGAAGCCTGATGGTGTGTGAAGTTAGTGAGCCAAATGGAGCTGTTTTCCCACTAGAACCAATCATCTGATCCTTCTTCAATATGCCCTTCACCAACATGCAGTGTTTCCTTGATTGAATTAGCTCTCACACCAATATTTGCGTCTAGAGCCTTTGCATTGAGGGCTATCTGAAAACGGCTGTGGCGCTGAAGTTGTCTGTGAATGTGGAGTTGGTGGCATGTGAAACCCGCATGTGGAGCATTCGTTTGTGTTGGATGCCCTACCAGGTTCATTCCTAGATAATGTACTCAAAGGGCACTAAGCATAGAGTGTGAAAACTGAGTTTCCTTGAGAGCTGCTTGGAAGCCTGATGGTGTGTGAAGTTAGTGAGCCAAATGGAGTTGTTCTCCCACAGGAACCACTCATCTGATCCTTCTTCAATATGCCCTTCACCAACATGCAGTGTTTCCTTGATTGAATTAGCTCTCACACCAATATTTGCGTCTAGAGCCTTTGCATTGAGGGCTCTCTGAAAAGGGTTGTGGCGCTGAAATTGCCTGAGAATGTGGAGTTGGTGGCATGTGAAACCCGCATGTGGAGCATTCGTTTGTGTGGGATGCTCACCCAGCTGCATTTCAGTCCTAGATAATGCACTCAAAGGGCACTAAACATAGAGTGTGAAAACTGAGTTTCCTTGAGAGCTGCTTGGAAGCCTGATGGTGTGTGAAGTTAGTGAGCCAAATGTTGCTGTTCTCCCACAAGAACCACTCGGATGATCCTTCTTCAATATGCCCTTCACCAACATGCTGTGTTTCCTTGATTGAATTAGCTCTCACACCAATATTTGCGTTTAGAGCCTTGGCATTGAGGGCTATCTGAAAACGGCTGTGGCGCTGAAGTTGCATGAGAATGTGGAGTTGGTGGCATGTGAAACAAACATGTGGAGCATTCGTTTGTGTGGGATGCTCTACCAGGTTCATTCCTAGATAATGCACTCAAAACGCACTAAGCATAGAGTGTGAAAACTGAGTTTCCTTGAGAGCTGCTTGGAAGCCTGATGGTGTGTGAAGTTAGTGAGCCAAATGGAGCTGTTCTCCCACTAGATCCAATCATCTGATCCTTCTTCAATATGCCCTTCACCAACATGCAGTGTTTCCTTGATTGAATTAGCTCTCACACCAATATTTGCGTCTAGAGCCTTTGCATTGAGGGCTATCTGAAAACGGCTGTGGCGCTGAAGTTGTCTGTGAATGTGGAGTTGGTGGCATGTGAAACCCGCATGTGGAGCATTCGTTTGTGTGGGATGCTCTACAAGGTTCATTCCTAGATAATGCACTCAAAGGGCACTAAGCATAGAGTGTGAAAACTGAGTTTCCTTGAGAGCTGCTTGGAAGCCTGATGGTGTGTGAAGTTAGTGAGCCAAATGGAGTTGTTCTCCCACAAGAACCACTTGGCTGATCCTTCTTCAATATGCCCTTCACCAGCATGCAGTGTTTCCTTGATTGAATTAGCTCTCACACCAATATTTGCGTCTAGAGCCTTTGCATTGAGGGCTCTCTGAAAATATCTGTGGCGCTGAAGTTGCCTGAGAATGTGGAGTTGGTGGCATGTGAAACCCGCATGTGGAGCATTCGTTTGTTTGGGATGCTCTACCAGGGTCATTCCTAGATAATGCACTCAAAGGGCACTAAGCATAGAGTGTGAAAACTGAGTTTCCTTGAGAGCTGCTTGGAAGCCTGATGGTGTGTGAAGTTAGTGAGCCAAATGGAGCTGTTCTCCCACAAGAACCACTCGGCTGATCCTTCTTCAATATGCCCTTCACCAACATGCAGTGTTTCCTTGATTGAATTAGCTCTCACACCAATATTTGCGTCTAGAGCCTTTGCATTGAGGGCTATCTGAAAACAGCTGTGGCCCTGAAGTTGCCTGTGAATGTGGAGTTGGTGGCAGGTGAAACCCGCATGTGGAGCATTCGTTTGTGTGGGATGCTCACCCATCTGCATTTCAGTCCTAGATAATGCACTCAAAGGGCACTAAGCATAGAGTGTGAAAACTGAGTTTCCTTGAGAGCTGCTTGGAAGCCTGATGGTGTGTGAAGTTAGTGAGCCAAATGGAGTTGTTCTCCCACAAGAACCACTTGGCTGATCCTTCTTCAATATGCCCTTCACCAACATGCAGTGTTTCCTTGATTGAATTAGCTCTCACACCAATATTAGCGTCTAGATCCTTTGCATTGAGGGCTATCTGAAAACGGCTGTGGCGCTGAAGTTGTCTGTGAATGTGGATTTGGTGGCATGTGAAACCCGCATGTGGAGCATTCGTTTGTGTGGGATGCTCTACAAGGTTCATTCCTAGATAATGCACTCAAAGGGCACTAAGCATAGAGTGTGAAAACTGAGTTTCCTTGAGAGCTGCTTGGAAGCCTGATGGTGTGTGAAGTTAGTGAGCCAAATGGAGTTGTTCTCCCACAAGAACCACTCGGATGATCCTTCTTCAATATGCCCTTCACCAACATGCAGTGTTTCCTTGATTGAATTAGCTCTCACACCAATATTTGCGTCTAGAGCCTTTGCATTGAGGGCTCTCTGAAAATATCTGTGGCGCTGAAGTTGCCTGAGAATGTGGAGTTGGTGGCATGTGAAACCCGCATGTGGAGCATTCGTTTGTTTGGGATGCTCTACCAGGGTCATTCCTAGATAATGCACTCAAAGGGCACTAAGCATAGAGTGTGAAAACTGAGTTTCCTTGAGAGCTGCTTGGAAGCCTGATGGTGTGTGAAGTTAGTGAGCCAAATGGAGTTGTTCTCCCACAAGAACCACTCGGCTGATCCTTCTTCAATATGCCCTTCACCAACATGCAGTGTTTCCTTGATTAAATTAGCTCTCACACCAATATTTGCGTCTAGAGCCTTTGCATTGAGGGCTATCTGAAAACGGCTGTGGCCCTGAAGTTGCCTGTGAATGTGGAGTTGGTGGCAGGTGAAACCCGCATGTGGAGCATTCGTTTGTGTGGGATGCTCACCCATCTGCATTTCAGTCCTAGGCACTCAAAGCGCACTAAGCATAGAGTGTGAAAACTGAGTTTCCTTGAGAGCTGCTTGGAAGCCTGATGGTGTGTGAAGTTAGTGAGCCAAATGGAGTTGTTCTCCCACAAGAACCACTTGGCTGGTCCTTCTTCAATATGCCCTTCACCAACATGCAGTGTTTCCTTGATTGAATTAGCTCTCACACCAATATTAGCGTCTAGAGCCTTTGCATTGAGGGCTATCTGAAAACGGCTGTGGCGCTGAAGTTGCCTGAGAATGTGGAGTTGGTGGCATGTGAAACCCACATGTGGAGCATTCGTTTGTGTGGGATGCTCTACCAGGTTCATTCCTAGATAATGCACTCAAAGGGCACTAAGCATAGAGTGTGAAAACTGAGTTTCCTTGAGAGCTGCTTGGAAGCCTGATGGTGTGTGAAGTTAGTGAGCCAAATGGAGTTGTTCTCCCACAAGAACCACTCGGCTGTTCCTTCTTCAATATGCCCTTCACCAACATGCAGTGTTTCCTTGATTGAATTAGCTCTCACACCAATATTTGCGCCTAGAGCCTTTGCATTGAGGGCTATCTGAAAACAGCCATGGCGCTGAAGTTGCCTGTGAATGTGGAGTTGGTGGTATGTGAAACCCGCATGTGGAGCATTCGTTTGTGTGGGATGCTCTACCACGTGATTTCCTAGATAATGCACTCAAAGGGCACTAAACATAGAGTGTGAAAACTGAGTTTCCTTGAGAGCTGCTTGGAAGCCTGATGGTGTGTGAAGTTAGTGAGCCAAATGGAGTTGTTCTCCCACAAGAACCACTCGGCTGATCCTTCTTCAATATGCCCTTCACCAACATGCACTGTTTCCTTGATTGAATTAGCTCTCACACCAATATTTGCGTCTAGAGCCTTTGCATTGAGGGCTCTCTGAAAACGGCTGTGGCGCTGAAATTGCCTGAGAATGTGGAGTTGGTGGCATGTGAAACCCGCATGTGGAGCATTCGTTTGTGTGGGATGCTCTGCCATGTTCATTCCTAGATAATGAACTCAAAGGGCACTAAGCATAGAGTGTGAAAACTGAGTTTCCTTGAGAGCTACTTGGAAGCCTGATGGTGTGTGAAGTTAGTGAGCCAAATGGAGTTGTTCTCCCACAAGAACCACTCGGCTGTTCCTTCTTCAATATGCCCTTCACCAACATGCAGTGTTTCCTTGATTGAATTAGCTCTCACACCAATATTTGCGCCTAGAGCCTTTGCATTGAGGGCTATCTGAAAACAGCCATGGCGCTGAAATTGCCTGTGAATGTGGAGTTGGTGGTATGTGAAACCCGCATGTGGAGCATTCGTTTGTGTGGGATGCTCACCCATCTGCTTTTCAGTCCTAGGCACTCAAAAGGCACTAAGCATAGAGTGTGAAAACTGAGTTTCCTTGAGAGCTGCTTGGAAGCCTGATGGTGTGTGAAGTTAGTGAGCCAAATGGAGCTGTTTTCCCACTAGAACCAATCATCTGATCCTTCTTCAATATGCCCTTCACCAACATGCAGTGTTTCCTTGATTGAATTAGCTCTCACACCAATATTTGCGTCTAGAGCCTTTGCATTGAGGGCTATCTGAAAACGGCTGTGGCGCTGAAGTTGTCTGTGAATGTGGAGTTGGTGGCATGTGAAACCCGCATGTGGAGCATTCGTTTGTGTGGGATGCCCTACCAGGTTCATTCCTAGATAATGTACTCAAAGGGCACTAAGCATAGAGTGTGAAAACTGAGTTTCCTTGAGAGCTACTTGGAAGCCTGATGGTGTGTGAAGTTAGTGAGCCAAATGGAGTTGTTCTCCCACAGGAACCACTCATCTGATCCTTCTTCAATATGCCCTTCACCAACATGCAGTGTTTCCTTGATTGAATTAGCTCTCACACCAATATTTGCGTCTAGAGCCTTTGCATTGAGGGCTCTCTGAAAAGGGTTGTGGCGCTGAAATTGCCTGAGAATGTGGAGTTGGTGGCATGTGAAACCCGCATGTGGAGCATTCGTTTGTGTGGGATGCTCTACCAGGTTCATTCCTAGATAATGCACTCAAAGGGCACTAAGCATAGAGTGTGAAAACTGAGTTTCCTTGAGAGCTGCTTGGAAGCCTGATGGTGTGTGAAGTTAGTGAGCCAAATGTTGCTGTTCTCCCACAAGAACCACTCGGATGATCCTTCTTCAATATGCCCTTCACCAACATGCTGTGTTTCCTTGATTGAATTAGCTCTCACACCAATATTTGCGTTTAGAGCCTTGGCATTGAGGGCTATCTGAAAACGGCTGTGGCGCTGAAGTTGCATGAGAATGTGGAGTTGGTGGCATGTGAAACAAACATGTGGAGCATTCGTTTGTGTGGGATGCTCTACCAGGTTCATTCCTAGATAATGCACTCAAAACGCACTAAGCATAGAGTGTGAAAACTGAGTTTCCTTGAGAGCTGCTTGGAAGCCTGATGGTGTGTGAAGTTAGTGAGCCAAACGGAGCTGTTCTCCCACTAGAACCAATCATCTGATCCTTCTTCAATATGCCCTTCACAAACATGCAGTGTTTCCTTGATTGAATTAGCTCTCACACCAATATTTGCGTGTAGAGCCTTGGCATTGAGGGCTATCTGAAAACGGCTGTGGCGCTGAAGTTGTCTGTGAATGTGGAGTTGGTGGCATGTGAAACCCGCATGTGGAGCATTCGTTTGTGTGGGATGCTCTACCAGGTTCATTCCTAGATAATGTACTCAAAGGGCACTAAGCATAGAGTGTGAAAACTGAGTTTCCTTGAGAGCTGCTTGGAAGCCTGATGGTGTGTGAAGTTAGTGAACCAAATGGAGTTGTTCTCCCACAAGAACCACTCATCTGATCCTTCTTCAATATGCCCTTCACCAACATGCAGTGTTTCCTTGATTGAATTAGCTCTCACACCAATATTTGCGTCTAGAGCCTTTGCATTGAGGGCTCTCTGAAAAGGGTTGTGGCGCTGAAATTGCCTGAGAATGTGGAGTTGGTGGCATGTGAAACCCGCATGTGGAGCATTCGTTTGTGTGGGATTCTCTACCAGGTTCATTCCTAGATAATGCACTCAAAGGGCACTAAGCATAGAGTGTGAAAACTGAGTTTCCTTGAGAGCTGCTTGGAAGCCTGATGGTGTGTGAAGTTAGTGAGCCAAATGTTGCTGTTCTCCCACAAGAACCACTCGGATGATCCTTCTTCAATATGCCCTTCACCAACATGCTGTGTTTCCTTGATTGAATTAGCTCTCACACCAATATTTGCGTTTAGAGCCTTGGCATTGAGGGCTATCTGAAAACGGCTGTGGCGCTGAAGTTGCATGAGAATGTGGAGTTGGTGGCATGTGAAACAAACATGTGGAGCATTCGTTTGTGTGGGATGCTCTACCAGGTTCATTCCTAGATAATGCACTCAAAACGCACTAAGCATAGAGTGTGAAAACTGAGTTTCCTTGAGAGCTGCTTGGAAGCCTGATGGTGTGTGAAGTTAGTGAGCCAAATGGAGCTGTTCTCCCACTAGAACCAATCATCTGATCCTTCTTCAATATGCCCTTCACAAACATGCAGTGTTTCCTTGATTGAATTAGCTCTCACACCAATATTTGCGTGTAGAGCCTTGGCATTGAGGGCTATCTGAAAACGGCTGTGGCGCTGAAGTTGTCTGTGAATGTGGAGTTGGTGGCATGTGAAACCCGCATGTGGAGCATTCGTTTGTGTGGGATGCTCTACCAGGTTCATTCCTAGATAATGTACTCAAAGGGCACTAAGCATAGAGTGTGAAAACTGAGTTTCCTTGAGAGCTGCTTGGAAGCCTGATGGTGTGTGAAGTTAGTGAACCAAATGGAGTTGTTCTCCCACAAGAACCACTCATCTGATCCTTCTTCAATATGCCCTTCACCAACATGCAGTGTTTCCTTGATTGAATTAGCTCTCACACCAATATTTGCGTCTAGAGCCTTTGCATTGAGGGCTCTCTGAAAAGGGTTGTGGCGCTGAAATTGCCTGAGAATGTGGAGTTGGTGGCATGTGAAACCCGCATGTGGAGCATTCGTTTGTGTGGGATTCTCTACCAGGTTCATTCCTAGATAATGCACTCAAAGGGCACTAAGCATAGAGTGTGAAAACTGAGTTTCCTTGAGAGCTGCTTGGAAGCCTGATGGTGTGTGAAGTTAGTGAGCCAAATGTTGCTGTTCTCCCACAAGAACCACTCGGATGATCCTTCTTCAATATGCCCTTCACCAACATGCTGTGTTTCCTTGATTGAATTAGCTCTCACACCAATATTTGCGTTTAGAGCCTTGGCATTGAGGGCTATCTGAAAACGGCTGTGGCGCTGAAGTTGCATGAGAATGTGGAGTTGGTGGCATGTGAAACAAACATGTGGAGCATTCGTTTGTGTGGGATGCTCTACCAGGTTCATTCCTAGATAATGCACTCAAAACGCACTAAGCATAGAGTGTGAAAACTGAGTTTCCTTGAGAGCTGCTTGGAAGCCTGATGGTGTGTGAAGTTAGTGAGCCAAATGGAGCTGTTCTCCCACTAGAACCAATCATCTGATCCTTCTTCAATATGCCCTTCACAAACATGCAGTGTTTCCTTGATTGAATTAGCTCTCACACCAATATTTGCGTGTAGAGCCTTGGCATTGAGGGCTATCTGAAAACGGCTGTGGCGCTGAAGTTGTCTGTGAATGTGGAGTTGGTGGCATGTGAAACCCGCATGTGGAGCATTCGTTTGTGTGGGATGCTCTACCAGGTTCATTCCTAGATAATGTACTCAAAGGGCACTAAGCATAGAGTGTGAAAACTGAGTTTCCTTGAGAGCTGCTTGGAAGCCTGATGGTGTGTGAAGTTAGTGAACCAAATGGAGTTGTTCTCCCACAAGAACCACTCATCTGATCCTTCTTCAATATGCCCTTCACCAACATGCAGTGTTTCCTTGATTGAATTAGCTCTCACACCAATATTTGCGTCTAGAGCCTTTGCATTGAGGGCTCTCTGAAAAGGGTTGTGGCGCTGAAATTGCCTGAGAATGTGGAGTTGGTGGCATGTGAAACCCGCATGTGGAGCATTCGTTTGTGTGGGATTCTCTACCAGGTTCATTCCTAGATAATGCACTCAAAGGGCACTAAGCATAGAGTGTGAAAACTGAGTTTCCTTGAGAGCTGCTTGGAAGCCTGATGGTGTGTGAAGTTAGTGAGCCAAATGTTGCTGTTCTCCCACAAGAACCACTCGGATGATCCTTCTTCAATATGCCCTTCACCAACATGCTGTGTTTCCTTGATTGAATTAGCTCTCACACCAATATTTGCGTTTAGAGCCTTGGCATTGAGGGCTATCTGAAAACGGCTGTGGCGCTGAAGTTGCATGAGAATGTGGAGTTGGTGGCATGTGAAACAAACATGTGAAGCATTCGTTTGTGTGGGATGCTCTACCAGGTTCATTCCTAGATAATGCACTCAAAGGGCACTAAGCATAGAGTGTGAAAACTGAGTTTCCTTGAGAGCTGCTTGGAAGCCTGATGGTGTGTGAAGTTAGTGAGCCAAATGAAGTTGTTCTCCCACAAGATACCACTTGGCTGATCCTTCTTTATTTGACCTTCAACAACATGCAGTGTTTCCTTGATTGAATTAGCTCTCCCACCAATATTTGCGTCTAGAGCCTTTGCATTGAGGGCTCTCTGAAAATATCTGTGGCGCTGAAGTTGCCTGAGAATGTGGAGTTGGTGGCATGTGAAACCCGCATGTGGAGCATTCGTTTGTTTGGGATGCTCTACCAGGGTCATTCCTAGATAATGCACTCAAAGGGCACTAAGCATAGAGTGTGAAAACTGAGTTTCCTTGAGAGCTGCTTGGAAGCCTGATGGTGTGTGAAGTTAGTGAGCCAAATGGAGCTGTTCTCCCACAAGAACCACTCGGCTGATCCTTCTTCAATATGCCCTTCACCAACATGCAGTGTTTCCTTGATTGAATTAGCTCTCACACCAATATTTGCGTCTAGAGCCTTTGCATTGAGGGCTATCTGAAAACAGCTGTGGCCCTGAAGTTGCCTGTGAATGTGGAGTTGGTGGCAGGTGAAACCCGCATGTGGAGCATTCGTTTGTGTGGGATGCTCACCCATCTGCATTTCAGTCCTAGGCACTCAAAGCGCACTAAGCATAGAGTGTGAAAACTGAGTTTCCTTGAGAGCTGCTTGGAAGCCTGATGGTGTGTGAAGTTAGTGAGCCAAATGGAGTTGTTCTCCCACAAGAACCACTTGGCTGATCCTTCTTCAATATGCCCTTCACCAACATGCAGTGTTTCCTTGATTGAATTAGCTCTCACACCAATATTAGCGTCTAGATCCTTTGCATTGAGGGCTATCTGAAAACGGCTGTGGCGCTGAAGTTGTCTGTGAATGTGGATTTGGTGGCATGTGAAACCCGCATGTGGAGCATTCGTTTGTGTGGGATGCTCTACAAGGTTCATTCCTAGATAATGCACTCAAAGGGCACTAAGCATAGAGTGTGAAAACTGAGTTTCCTTGAGAGCTGCTTGGAAGCCTGATGGTGTGTGAAGTTAGTGAGCCAAATGGAGTTGTTCTCCCACAAGAACCACTCGGATGATCCTTCTTCAATATGCCCTTCACCAACATGCAGTGTTTCCTTGATTGAATTAGCTCTCACACCAATATTTGCGTCTAGAGCCTTTGCATTGAGGGCTCTCTGAAAATATCTGTGGCGCTGAAGTTGCCTGAGAATGTGGAGTTGGTGGCATGTGAAACCCGCATGTGGAGCATTCGTTTGTTTGGGATGCTCTACCAGGGTCATTCCTAGATAATGCACTCAAAGGGCACTAAGCATAGAGTGTGAAAACTGAGTTTCCTTGAGAGCTGCTTGGAAGCCTGATGGTGTGTGAAGTTAGTGAGCCAAATGGAGCTGTTCTCCCACAAGAAACACTCGGCTGATCCTTCTTCAATATGCCCTTCACCAACATGCAGTGTTTCCTTGATTAAATTAGCTCTCACACCAATATTTGCGTCTAGAGCCTTTGCATTGAGGGCTATCTGAAAACGGCTGTGGCCCTGAAGTTGCCTGTGAATGTGGAGTTGGTGGCAGGTGAAACCCGCATGTGGAGCGTTCGTTTGTGTGGGATGCTCACCCATCTCCATTTCAGTCCTAGGCACTCAAAGCGCACTAAGCATAGAGTGTGAAAACTGAGTTTCCTTGAGAGCTGCTTGGAAGCCTGATGGTGTGTGAAGTTAGTGAGCCAAATGGAGTTGTTCTCCCACAAGAACCACTTGGCTGGTCCTTCTTCAATATGCCCTTCACCAACATGCAGTGTTTCCTTGATTGAATTAGCTCTCACACCAATATTAGCGTCTAGAGCCTTTGCATTGAGGGCTATCTGAAAACGGCTGTGGCGCTGAAGTTGCCTGAGAATGTGGAGTTGGTGGCATGTGAAACCCACATGTGGAGCATTCGTTTGTGTGGGATGCTCTACCAGGTTCATTCCTAGATAATGCACTCAAAGGGCACTAAGCATAGAGTGTGAAAACTGAGTTTCCTTGAGAGCTGCTTGGAAGCCTGATGGTGTGTGAAGTTAGTGAGCCAAATGGAGTTGTTCTCCCACAAGAACCACTCGGCTGTTCCTTCTTCAATATGCCCTTCACCAACATGCAGTGTTTCCTTGATTGAATTAGCTCTCACACCAATATTTGCGCCTAGAGCCTTTGCATTGAGGGCTATCTGAAAACAGCCATGGCGCTGAAGTTGCCTGTGAATGTGGAGTTGGTGGTATGTGAAACCCGCATGTGGAGCATTCGTTTGTGTGGGATGCTCTACCACGTGATTTCCTAGATAATGCACTCAAAGGGCACTAAACATAGAGTGTGAAAACTGAGTTTCCTTGAGAGCTGCTTGGAAGCCTGATGGTGTGTGAAGTTAGTGAGCCAAATGGAGTTGTTCTCCCACAAGAACCACTCGGCTGATCCTTCTTCAATATGCCCTTCACCAACATGCACTGTTTCCTTGATTGAATTAGCTCTCACACCAATATTTGCGTCTAGAGCCTTTGCATTGAGGGCTCTCTGAAAACGGCTGTGGCGCTGAAATTGCCTGAGAACGTGGAGTTGGTGGCATGTGAAACCCGCATGTGGAGCATTCGTTTGTGTGGGATGCTCTGCCATGTTCATTCCTAGATAATGAACTCAAAGGGCACTAAGCATAGAGTGTGAAAACTGAGTTTCCTTGAGAGCTACTTGGAAGCCTGATGGTGTGTGAAGTTAGTGAGCCAAATGGAGTTGTTCTCCCACAAGAACCACTCGGCTGTTCCTTCTTCAATATGCCCTTCACCAACATGCAGTGTTTCCTTGATTGAATTAGCTCTCACACCAATATTTGCGCCTAGAGCCTTTGCATTGAGGGCTATCTGAAAACAACCATGGCGCTGAAATTGCCTGTGAATGTGGAGTTGGTGGTATGTGAAACCCGCATGTGGAGCATTCGTTTGTGTGGGATGCTCACCCATCTGCTTTTCAGTCCTAGGCACTCAAAACGCACTAAGCATAGAGTGTGAAAACTGAGTTTCCTTGAGAGCTGCTTGGAAGCCTGATGGTGTGTGAAGTTAGTGAGCCAAATGGAGCTGTTTTCCCACTAGAACCAATCATCTGATCCTTCTTCAATATGCCCTTCACCAACATGCAGTGTTTCCTTGATTGAATTAGCTCTCACACCAATATTTGCGTCTAGAGCCTTTGCATTGAGGGCTATCTGAAAACGGCTGTGGCGCTGAAGTTGTCTGTGAATGTGGAGTTGGTGGCATGTGAAACCCGCATGTGGAGCATTCGTTTGTGTGGGATGCCCTACCAGGTTCATTCCTAGATAATGTACTCAAAGGGCACTAAGCATAGAGTGTGAAAACTGAGTTTCCTTGAGAGCTGCTTGGAAGCCTGATGGTGTGTGAAGTTAGTGAGCCAAATGGAGTTGTTCTCCCACAGGAACCACTTGGCTGATCCTTCTTCAATATGCCCTTCACCAACATGCAGTGTTTCCTTGATTGAATTAGCTCTCACACCAATATTTGCGTCTAGAGCCTTTGCATTGAGGGCTCTCTGAAAAGGGTTGTGGCGCTGAAATTGCCTGAGAATGTGGAGTTGGTGGCATGTGAAACCCGCATGTGGAGCATTCGTTTGTGTGGGATGCTCTACCAGGTTCATTCCTAGATAATGCACTCAAAGGGCACTAAGCATAGAGTGTGAAAACTGAGTTTCCTTGAGAGCTGCTTGGAAGCCTGATGGTGTGTGAAGTTAGTGAGCCAAATGTTGCTGTTCTCCCACAAGAACCACTCGGATGATCCTTCTTCAATATGCCCTTCACCAACATGCTGTGTTTCCTTGATTGAATTAGCTCTCACACCAATATTTGCGTTTAGAGCCTTGGCATTGAGGGCTATCTGAAAACGGCTGTGGCGCTGAAGTTGCATGAGAATGTGGAGTTGGTGGCATGTGAAACAAACATGTGGAGCATTCGTTTGTGTGGGATGCTCTACCAGGTTCATTCCTAGATAATGCACTCAAAACGCACTAAGCATAGAGTGTGAAAACTGAGTTTCCTTGAGAGCTGCTTGGAAGCCTGATGGTGTGTGAAGTTAGTGAGCCAAATGGAGCTGTTCTCCCACTAGAACCAATCATCTGATCCTTCTTCAATATGCCCTTCACCAACATGCAGTGTTTCCTTGATTGAATTAGCTCTCACACCAATATTTGCGTCTAGAGCCTTTGCATTGAGGGCTATCTGAAAACGGCTGTGGCGCTGAAGTTGTCTGTGAATGTGGAGTTGGTGGCATGTGAAACCCACATGTGGAGCATTCGTTTGTTTGGGATGCTCTACCAGGTTCATTCCTAGATAATGCACTCAAAGGTCACTAAGCATAGAGTGTGAAAACTGAGTTTCCTTGAGAGCTGCTTGGAAGCCTGATGGTGTGTGAAGTTAGTGAGCCAAATGGAGTTGTTCTCCCACAAGAACCACTCATCTGATCCTTCTTCAATATGCCCTTCACCAACATGCAGTGTTTCCTTGATTGAATTAGCTCTCACACCAATATTTGCGTCTAGAGCCTTTGCATTGAGGGCTATCTGAAAACGGCTGTGGCGCTGAAGTTGTCTGTGAATGTGGAGTTGGTGGCATGTGAAACCCGCATGTGGAGCATTCGTTTGTGTGGGATGCTCTACCAGGTTCATTCCTAGATAATGCACTCAAAGGTCACTAAGCATAGAGTGTGAAAACTGAGTTTCCTTGAGAGCTGCTTGGAAGCCTGATGGTGTGTGAAGTAAGTGAGCCAAATGGAGTTGTTCTCCCACAAGAACCACTTGGCTGATCCTTCTTCAATATGCCCTTCACCAACATGCAGTGTTTCCTTGATTGAATTAGCTCTCACACCAATATTTGCGTCTAGAGTCTTTGCATTGAGGGCTATCTGAAAACGGCTGTGGCGCTGAAATTGCCTGTGAATGTGGAGTTGGTGGCATGTGAAACCCGAATGTGGAGCATTCGTTTGTGTGGGATGCTCACCCATCTGCATTTCAGTCCTAGGCACTCAAAGGGCACTAAGCATAGAGTGTGAAAACTGAGTTTCCTTGAGAGCTGCTTGGAAGCCTGATGGTGTGTGAAGTTAGTGAGCCGAATGGAGCTGTTCTCCCACAAGAAACACTCGGCTGATCCTTCTTCAATATGCCCTTCACCAACATGCAGTGTTTCCTTGATTGAATTAGCTCTCACACCAATATTTGCGTCTAGAGCCTTTGCATTGAGGGCTCTCTGAAAATGGCTGTGGCGCTGAAGTTACCTGAGAATGTGGAGTTGGTGGCATGTGAAACCCGCATGTGGAGCATTCGTTTGTTTGGGATGCTCTACCAGGTTCATTCCTAGATAATGCACTCAAAGGGCACTAAGCATAGAGTGTGAAAACTGAGTTTCCTTGAGAGCTGCTTGGAAGCCTGATGGTGTGTGAAGTTAGTGAGCCAAATGGAGTTGTTCTCCCACAAGAACCACTTGGCTGATCCTTCTTCAATATGCCCTTCACCAACATGCAGTGTTTCCTTGATTGAATTAGCTCTCACACCAATATTTGCGTCTAGAGCCTTTGCGTTGAGGGCTATCTGAAAACGGCTGTGGCGCTGAAATTGCCTGAGAATGTGGAGTTGGTGGCATGTGAAACCCGCATGTGGAGCATTCGTTTGTGTGGTATGCTCTACCAGGTTCATTCCTAGATAATGCACTCAAAGGGCACTAAGCATAGAGTGTGAAATCTGAGTTTCCTTGAGAGCTGCTTGGAAGCCTGATGGTGTGTGAAGTTAGTGAGCCAAATGGAGTTGTTCTCCCACAAGAACCACTTGGCTGATCCTTCTTCAATATGCCCTTCACCAACATGCAGTGTTTCCTTGATTGAATTAGCTCTCACACCAGTATTTGCGTCTAGAGCCTTTGCATTGAGAGCTATCTGAAAATGGCTGTGGCGCTGAAGTTGCCTGTGAATGTGGAATTGGTGGCCTGTGAAACCCGCATGTGGAGCATTCGTTTGTGTGGGATGCTCTACCAGGTTCATTCCTAGATAATGCACTCAAAGGGCACTAAGCATAGAGTGTGAAAACTGAGTTTCCTTGAGAGCTGCTTGGAAGCCTGATGGTGTGTGAAGTAAGTGAGCCAAATGGAGTTGTTCTCCCACAAGAACCACTTCGCTGATCCTTCTTCAATATGCCCTTCACCAACATGCAGTGTTTCCTTGATTGAATTAGCTCTCACACCAATATTTGCGTCTAGAGTCTTTGCATTGAGGGCTATCTGAAAACGGCTGTGGCGCTGAAATTGCCTGTGAATGTGGAGTTGGTGGCATGTGAAACCCGAATGTGGAGCATTCGTTTGTGTGGGATGCTCACCCATCTGCATTTCAGTCCTAGGCACTCAAAGCGCACTAAGCATAGAGTGTGAAAACTGAGTTTCCTTGAGAGCTGCTTGGAAGCCTGATGGTGTGTGAAGTTAGTGAGCCGAATGGAGCTGTTCTCCCACAAGAACCACTCGGCTGATCCTTCTTCAATATGCCCTTCACCAACATGCAGTGTTTCCTTGATTGAATTAGCTCTCACACCAATATTTGCGTCTAGAGCCTTTGCATTGAGGGCTCTCTGAAAATGGCTGTGGCGCTGAAGTTACCTGAGAATGTGGAGTTGGTGGCATGTGAAACCCGCATGTGGAGCATTCGTTTGTTTGGGATGCTCTACCAGGTTCATTCCTAGATAATGCACTCAAAGCGCACTAAGCATAGAGTGTGAAAACTGAGTTTCCTTGAGAGCTGCTTGGAAGCCTGATGGTGTGTGAAGTTAGTGAGCCAAATGGAGTTGTTCTCCCACAAGAACCACTTGGCTGATCCTTCTTCAATATGCCCTTCACCAACATGCAGTGTTTCCTTGATTGAATTAGCTCTCACACCAATATTTGCGTCTAGAGCCTTTGCGTTGAGGGCTATCTGAAAACGGCTGTGGCGCTGAAATTGCCTGAGAATGTGGAGTTGGTGGCATGTGAAACCCGCATGTGGAGCATTCGTTTGTGTGGGATGCTCTACCAGGTTCATTCCTAGATAATGCACTCAAAGGGCACTAAGCATAGAGTGTGAAATCTGAGTTTCCTTGAGAGCTGCTTGGAAGCCTGATGGTGTGTGAAGTTAGTGAGCCAAATGGAGTTGTTCTCCCACAAGAACCACTTGGCTGATCCTTCTTCAATATGCCCTTCACCAACATGCAGTGTTTCCTTGATTGAATTAGCTCTCACACCAGTATTTGCGTCTAGAGCCTTTGCATTGAGGGCTATCTGAAAATGGCTGTGGCGCTGAAGTTGCCTGTGAATGTGGAATTGGTGGTATGTGAAACCCGCATGTGGAGCATTCGTTTGTGTGGGATGCTCACCCATCTGCATTTCAGTCCTAGGCACTAAAATCGCACTAAGCATAGAGTGTGAAAACTGAGTTTCCTTGAGAGCTGCTTGGAAGCCTGATGGTGTGTGAAGTTAGCGAGCCAAATGGAGCTGTTCTCCCACTAGAACCAATGATCTGATCCTTCTTCAATATGACCTTCACCAACATGCAGTGTTTCCTTGATTGAATTAGCTCTCACACCAATATTTGCGTGTAGAGCCTTTGCATTGAGGGCTATCTGAAAAACGGCTGTGGCGCTGAAGTTGTCTGTGAATGTGGAGTTGGTGGCATGTGAAACCCACATGTGGAGCATTCGTTTGTGTGGGATGCTCTACCAGGTTCATTCCTAGATAATGCACTCAAAGGGCACTAAGCATAGAGTGTGAAAACTGAGTTTCCTTGAGAGCTGCTTGGAAGCCTGATGGTGTGTGAAGTTAGTGAGCCAAATGGAGTTGTTCTCCCACAAGAACCACTCGGCTGATCCTTCTTCAATATGCCCCTTCACCAACATGCAGTGTTTCCTTGATTGAATTATCTCTCACACCAATATTTGCGTCTAGAGCCTTTGCATTGAGGGCTCTCTGAAAACGGCTGTGGCGCTGAAATTGCCTGAGAATGTGGAGTTGGTGGCATGTGAACCCGCATGTGGATCATTCGTTTGTGTGGGATGCTCACCCATCTGCATTTCAGTCCTAGGCACTCAAAACGCACTAAGCATAGAGTGTGAAAACTGAGTGTCCTTGAGAGCTGCTTGGAAGCCTGATGGGTGTGTGAAGGTTAGCGAGCCAAATGGAGCTGTTCTCCCACTAGAACCAATGATCTGATCCTTCTTCAATATGCCCTTCACCAACATGCAGTGTTTCCTTGATTGAATTAGCTCTCACACCAATATTTGCGTCTAGAGCCTTTGCATTGAGGGCTATCTGAAAACGGCTGTGGCGCTGAAGTTGTCTGTGAATGTGGAGTTGGTGGCATGTGAAACCCACATGGTGGAGCATTCGTTTGTTTGGGATGCTCTACCAGGTTCATTCCTAGATAATGCACTCAAAGGGCACTAAGCCATAGAGTGTGAAAACTGAGTTTCCTTGAGAGCTGCTTGGAAGCCTGATGGTGTGTGAAGTTAGTGAGCCAAATGGAGTTGTTCTCCCACAAGAACCACTCATCTGATCCTTCTTCATATGCCCTTCACCAACATGCAGTGTTTCCTTGATTGAATTAGCTCTCACACCATATTTGCGTGTAGAGCCTTTGCATTGAGGGCTATCTGAAAACGGCTGTGGCGCTGAAGTTGTCTGTGAATGTGGAGTTGGTGGCATGTGAAACCCGCATGTGGAGCATTCGTTTGTGTGGGATGCTCTACCAGGTTCATTCCTAGATAATGCACTCAAAGGGCACTAAGCATAGAGTGTGAAAACTGAGTTTCCTTGAGAGCTGCTTGGAAGCCTGATGGTGTGTGAAGTAAGTGAGCCAAATGGAGTTGTTCTCCCACAAGAACCACTTGGCTGATCCTTCTTCAATATGCCCTTCACCAACATGCAGTGTTTCCTTGATTGAATTAGCTCTCACACCAATATTTGCGTCTAGAGTCTTTGCATTGAGGGCTATCTGAAAACGGCTGTGGGCGCTGAAATTGCCTGGAATGTGGAGTTGGTGGCATGTGAAACCCGCATGTGGAGCATTCGTTTGTGTGGGATGCTCACCCAGCTGCATTTCAGTCCTAGGCACTCAAAGCGCACTAAGCATAGAGTGTGAAAACTGAGTTTCCTTGAGAGCTGCTTGGAAGCCTGATGGTGTGTGAAGTTAGTGAGCCGAATGGAGCTGTTCTCCCACAAGAACCACTCGGCTGATCCTTCTTCAATATGCCCTTCACCAACATGCAGTGTTTCCTTGATTGAATTAGCTCTCACACCAATATTTGCGTCTAGAGCCTTTGCATTGAGGGCTCTCTGAAAATGGCTGTGGCGCTGAAGTTACCTGAGAATGTGGAGTTGGTGGCATGTGAAACCCGCATGTGGAGCATTCGTTTGTTTGGGATGCTCTACCAGGTTCATTCCTAGATAATGCACTCAAAGGGCACTAAGCATAGAGGTGTGAAAACTGAGTTTCTTTGAGAGCTGCTTGGAAGCCTGATGGTGTGTGAAGTTAGTGAGCCAAATGGAGTTGTTCTCCCACAAGAACCACTTGGCTGATCCTTCTTCAATATGCCCTTCACCAACATGCAGTGTTTCCTTGATTGAATTAGCTCTCACACCAATATTTGCGTCTAGAGCCTTTGCGTTGAGGGCTATCTGAAAACGGCTGTGGCGCTTGAAATTGCCTGAGAATGTGGAGTTGGTGGCATGTGAAACCCGCATGTGGAGCATTCGTTTGTGTGGGATGCTCTACCAGGTTCATTCCTAGATAATGCACTCAAAGGGCACTAAGCATAGAGTGTGAAATCTGAGTTTCCTTGAGAGCTGCTTGGAAGCCTGATGGTGTGTGAAGTTAGTGAGCCAAATGGAGTTGTTCTCCCACAAGAACCACTTGGCTGATCCTTCTTCAATATGCCCTTCACCAACATGCAGTGTTTCCTTGATTGAATTAGCTCTCACACCAGTATTTGCGTCTAGAGCGTTTGCATTGAGGGCTCTCTGAAAACGGCTGTGGCGCTGAAGTTGCCTGTGAATGTGGAATTGGTGGTATGTGAAACCCGCATGTGGAGCATTCGTTTGTGTGGGATGCTCACCCATCTGCATTTCAGTCCTAGGCACTAAAATCGCACTAAGCATAGAGTGTGAAAACTGAGTTTCCTGAGAGCTGCTTGGAAGCCTGATGGTGTGTGAAGTTAGCGAGCCAAATGGAGCTGTTCTCCCACTAGAACCAATGATCTGATCCTTCTTCAATATGCCCTTCACCAACATGCAGTGTTTCCTTGATTGAATTAGCTCTCACACCAATATTTGCGTGTAGAGCCTTTGCATTGAGGGCTATCTGAAAACGGCTGTGGCGCTGAAGTTGTCTGTGAATGTGGAGTTGGTGGCATGTGAAACCCACATGTGGAGCATTCGTTTGTGTGGGATGCTCTACCAGGTTCATTCCTAGATAATGCACTCAAAGGGGCACTAAGCCTAGAGTGTGAAAACTGAGTTTCCTTGAGAGCTGCTTGGAAGCCTGATGGTGTGTGAAGTTAGTGAGCCAAATGGAGTTGTTCTCCCACAAGAACCACTCATCTGATCCTTCTTCAATATGCCCTTCACCAACATGCAGTGTTTCCTTGATTGAATTAGCTCTCACACCAATATTTGCGTCTAGAGCCTTTTTCATTGAGGGCTATCTGAAAACGGCTGTGGCGCTGAAGTTGTCTGTGAATGTGGAGTTGGTGGCATTGTGAAACCCGCATGTGGAGCATTTGTTTCGTGTGGATGCTCTACAAGGTTCATTCCCTAGATAATGCACTCAAAGGGCACTAAGCATAGAGTGTGAAAACTGAGTTTCCTTGAGAGCTGCTTGGAAGCCTGATGGTGTGTGAAGGTTAGTGAGCCGAATGGAGCTGTTCTCCCACAAGAACCACTCGGCTGATCCTTCTTCAATATGCCCTTCACCAACATGCAGTGTTTCCTTGATTGAATTATCTCTCACACCAATATTTGCGTCTAGAGCCTTTGCATTGAGGGCTATCTGAAAATGGCTGTGGCGCTGAAGTTACCTGAGAATGTGGAGTTGGTGGCATGTGAAACCCGCATGTGGAGCATTCGTTTGTTTGGGATGCTCTACCAGGTTCATTCCTAGATAATGCACTCAAAGGGCACTAAGCATAGAGTGTGAAAACTGAGTTTCCTTTGAGAGCTAGTTGGAAGCCTGATGGTGTGTGAAGTTAGTGAGCCAAATGGAGTTGTTCTCCCACAAGAACCACTTGGCTGATCCTTCTTCAATATGCCTTCACCAACATGCAGTGTTTCCTTGATTGAATTAGCTCTCACACCAATATTTGCGTCTAGAGCCTTTGCATTGAGGGCTATCTGAAAACGGCTGTGGCGCTGAAGTTGCCTGAGAATGTGGAGTTGGTGGCATGTGAAACCGCATGTGGAGCATTCGTTTGTGTGGGATGCTCTACCAGGTTCATTCCTAGATAATGCACTCAAAGTGCACTAAGCATAGAGTGTGAAAACTGAGTTTCCTTGAGAGCTGCTTGGAAGCCTGATGGTGTGTGAAGTTAGTGAGCCAAATGGAGTTGTTCTCCCACAAGAACCACTTGGCTGATCCTTCTTCAATATGCCCTCACCAACATGCAGTGTTTCCTTGATTGAATTAGCTCTCACACCAGTATTTGCGTCTAGAGCCTTTGCATTGAGGGCTATCTGAAAATGGCTGTGGCGCTGAAGTTGCCTGTGAATGTGGAATTGTGGTATGTGAAACCCGCATGTGGAGCATTCGTTTGTGTGGGATGCTCACCCATCTGCATTTCAGTCCTAGGCACTAAAATCGCACTAAGCATAGAGTTTGAAAACTGAGTTTCCTTGAGAGCTGCTTGAAGCCTGATGGTGTGTGAAGTTAGCGAGCCAAATGGAGCTGTTCTCCCACTAGAACCAATCATCTGATCCTTCTTCAATATGCCCTTCACCAACATGCAGTGTTTCCTTGATTGAATTAGCTCTCACACCAATATTTGCGTCTAGAGCCTTTGCATTGAGGGCTATCTGAAAACGGCTGTGGCGCTGAAGTTGTCTGTGAATGTGGAGTTGGTGGCATGTGAAACCCGCATGTGGAGCATTCGTTTGTGTGGGATGCTCTACCAGGTTCATTCATAGATAATGCACTCAAAGGGCAATAAGCATAGAGTGTGAAAACTGAGTTTCCTTGAGAGCTGCTTGGAAGCCTGATGGTGTGTGAAGTTAGTGAGCCAAATGGAGTTGTTCTCCCACAAGAACCACTCGCTGTTCCTTCTTCAATATGCCCTTCACCAACATGCAGTGTTTCCTTGATTGAATTAGCTCTCACACACAATATTTGCGCCTAGCCTTTGCATTGAGGGCTATCTGAAAACAGCCATGGCGCTGAAGTTGCCTGTGAATGTGGAGTTGGAGGTATGTGAAAACCCGCATGTGGAGCATTCGTTTGTGTGGATGCTCTACCACGTGATTTCCTGGATAATGCACTCAAAGAACACTAAGCATAGAGTGTGAAAACTGAGTTTCCTTGAGAGCTGCTTGGAAGCCTGATGGTGTGTGAAGTTAGTGAGCCAAATGTTGCTGTTCTCCCACAAGAACCACTCGGCTGATCCTTCTTCAATATGCCCTTCACCAACATGCTGTGTTTCCTTGATTGAATTAGCTCTCACACCAATATTTGCGTTTAGAGCCTTGGCATTGAGGGCTATCTGAAAACGGCTGTGGCGCTGAAGTTGCCTGAGAATGTGGAGTTGGTGGCATGTGAAACAAACATGTGGAGCATTCGTTTGTGTGGGATGCTCTACCAGGTTCATTCCTAGATAATGCACTCAAAGGGCACTAAGCATAGAGTGTGAAAACTGAGTTTCCTTGAGAGCTGCTTGGAAGCCTGATGGTGTGTGAAGTTAGTGAGCCAAATGGAGTTGTTCTCCCACAAGAACCACTCGGCTGATCCTTCTTCAATATGCCCTTCACCAACATACAGTGTTTCCTTGATTGAATTAGCTCTCACACAAGTATTTGCGTCTAGAGCCTTGCATTGAGGGCTATCTGAAAACGGCTGTGGCGCTGAAGTTGCCTGTGAATGTGGAATTGGTGGCATGTGAAACCCGCATGTGGAGCATTTGTTTGTGTGGGATGCTCTACCAGGTTCATTCCTAGATAATGCACTCAAAGTGCACTAAGCATAGAGTGTGAAAACTGAGTTTCCTTGAGAGCTGCTTGGAAGCCTGATGGTGTGTGAAGTTAGTGAGCCAAATGAAGTTGTTCTCCCACAAGATACCACTTGGCTGATCCTTCTTTATTTGACCTTCACCAACATGCAGTGTTTTCCTTGATTGAATTAGCTCTCACCACCAATATTTGCGTCTAGAGCCTTTGCATTGAGGGCTATCTGAAAATGGCTGTGGTGCTGAAGTTGCCTGTGAATGTGGAGTTGGTGGCATGTGAAACCCGCATGTGGAGCATTCGTTTGTGTGGGATGCTCACCCAGCTGCATTTCAGTCCTAGGCACTCAAAGGGCACTAAGCATAGAGTGTGAAAACTGAGTTTCCTTGAGAGCTGCTTGGAAGCCTGATGGTGTGTGAAGTTAGTGAGGCCAAATGGAGTTGTTCTCCCACAAGAACCACTCATCTGATCCTTCTTCAATATGTCCTTCACAAACATGCAGTGTTTCCTTGATTGAATTAGCTCTCACACCAATATTTGCGTTCTAGAGTCTTTGCATTGAGGGCTATCTGAAAACGGCTGTGGCGCTGAAATTGCCTGTGAATGTGGAGTTGGGTGGCATGTGAAACCCGCATGTGGAGCATTCGTTTGTGTGGGGATGCTCTACCAGCTGCATTTCAGTCCTAGGCACTCAAAACGCTGCTAAGCATAGAGTGTGAAAACTGAGTTTCCTTGAGAGCTGCTTGGAAGCCTGATGGTGTGTGAAGTTAGTGAGCCAAATGGAGTTGTTCTCCCACAAGAACCACTCATCTGATCCTTCTTCAATATGCCCTTCACCAACATGCAGTGTTTCCTTGATTGAATTAGCTCTCACACCAATATTTGCGTCTAGAGCCTTTGCATTGAGGGCTCGCTGAAAATGGCTGTGGCGCTGAGAGTTGCCTGAGAATGTGGAGTTGGTGGCATGTGAAACCCGCATGTGGAGCATTCGTTTGTGTGGGATGCTCTACCAGGTTCATTCCTAGATAATGCACTCAAAGGGCACTAAGCATAGAGTGTGAAAACTGAGTTTCCTTGAGAGCTGCTTGGAAGCCTGATGGTGTGTGAAGTTAGTGAGCCAAATGGAGTTGTTCTCCCACAAGAACGCACTCGGCTGTTCCTTCTTCAATATGCCCTTCACCAACATGCAGTGTTTCCTTGATTGAATTAGCTCTCACACCAATATTTGCGCCTAGAGCCTTTGCATTGAGGGCTATCTGAAAACAGCCATGGCGCTGAAGTTGCCTGTGAATGTGGAGTTGGAGGTATGTGAAACCCGCATGTGGAGCATTCGTTTGTGTGGGATGCTCTACCACGTGATTTCCTAGATAATGCACTCAAAGAACACTAAGCATAGAGTGTGAAAACTGAGTTTCCTTGAGAGCTGCTTGGAAGCCTGATGGTGTGTGAAGTTAGTGAGCCAAATGTTGCTGTTCTCCCACAAGAACCACTCGGCTGATCCTTCTTCAATATGCCCTTCACCAACATGCTGTGTTTCCTTGATTGAATTAGCTCTCACACCAATATTTGCGTTTAGGAGCCTTGGCATTGAGGGCTATCTGAAAACGGCTGTGGCGCTGAAGTTGCCTGAGAATGTGGAGTTGGTGGCATGTGAAACAAACATGTGGAGCATTCGTTTGTGTGGGATGCTCTACCAGGTTCATTCCTAGATAATGCACTCAAAGGGCACTAAGCATAGAGTGTGAAAACTGAGTTTCCTTGAGAGCTGCTTGGAAGCCTGATGGTGTGTGAAGTTAGTGAGCCAAATGGAGTTGTTCTCCCACAAGAACCACTCGGCTGATCCTTCTTCAATATGCCCTTCACCAACATACAGTGTTTCCTTGATTGAATTAGCTCTCACACAAGTATTTGCGTCTAGAGCCTTTGCATTGAGGGCTATCTGAAAACGGCTGTGGCGCTGAAGTTGCCTGTGAATGTGGAATTGGTGGCATGTGAAACCCGCATGTGGAGCATTTGTTTGTGTGGGATGCTCTACCAGGTTCATTCCTAGATAATGCACTCAAAGTGCACTAAGCATAGAGTGTGAAAACTGAGTTTCCTTGAGAGCTGCTTGGAAGCCTGATGGTGTGTGAAGTTAGTGAGCCAAATGAAGTTGTTCTCCCACAAGATACCACTTGGCTGATCCTTCTTTATT